>NW_028234407.1:36445771-36448271 GCF_977035675.1 Penaeus japonicus | reverse complement strand
CTAATCGCTCCTGGAGCAGGCCTATCACTGGCTGCCCTCGTCGAAAATTGTATCTATTTTTTATCCTATATTGTTTTCGTTCATATATATTTATGTAGCATGTATGGAAATTTTTATTGTTCGTAAAATAATTATAAAAAAGTAACAAAACCCAACTTTCCTCTTTACACAAATCTGAAATAATCTTTATAAATACATAATTCAAAATCAAAATCTTTTCTACATATAAAATCATCAAATAAGGGAAAAGATACCGTCACTAAAACTGCTAATACATACAGCTAAATGTACTAAAACGCAAAGTCATATATAACGGTTGAAGCCCATACAAGAAAAACAAGAAATAAATAAAGGTAAAAGGCTATTCAACCGGCCAGGTGCGACGCAAATGGTCAACACTAAAAATTGCGTCCCCGGAAGACAGCCCACTGCCAATGGGTTAAATAATAATAACAAAAAAAAAAGAAGACAAACGATGGAAGAGTAAAACAAACACCAGTTTTTCTAATGAAAAAAAAAATACAAAATAGAATTGAGTGAAAAAAACGAAAAAATAAAAGAAATCCAATCGCAACGAGTACTTCGAAAACACAAACATAAAAGCGATGCATGCGACCCATACATGACAATCCGGTTTTTGGACCAACTGGGATTCGTGCTTTAACCGGATTAAACAGCCGGATCCTTCTAATTGGCCGATTGAATCCCGTGTCTCCGTAGCTCCTCTCCCCCCCCCCTCTCCTCTTTTCCTCCTCCCCCTCCCCCTCCCCCCTTTCTCCGCGAAAGATGGGGATGAATGAACGTGGTAAAATTCTGTGAAATATCTTGATAATGTAAAGACGGTAATCGTAGTATTGGTGACACACACACACACACACACACACATCCACACACACACACACACACACACACACATCCACATCCACACACACACACACACATACACACACACACACACACACACATCCACACACACACACATCCACATCCACACACACATCCACATCCACACCCACACCCACACAACCTCCCCCCCCCCCCACACACACACAGACGCCTATCAATATATCTATCTATATATGTCTGTGCGTGGGATACAATATAATTAATAATTAAGGGATTATAAAGACAAAACAAAAAAAAAAGAAAGTTTCCAGTTACCTTCCTGCCTTCAATACGTTCAATACGCTTTAATAACGCTACTAATTACATGGAATTAATTGCCTTTGAGAGACAAAAAAGATTATCAGATAGACAATAAAAAAATAAAACTTAGTGGTGGTGATGGACGACGATGGTGATGACGATGAAGATGATGGTGATGATTATGGTGATGACGATGAAGATGATGGTGATGATTATGGTGATGACGATGAAGATGATGGTGATGATTATGGTGATGACGATGAAGATGATGGTGATGATTATGGTGATGACGATGAAGATGATGGTGATGATTATGGTGATGACGATGAAGATGATGGTGATGATTATGGTGATGACGATGAAGATGATGGTGATGATTATGGTGATGACGATGAAGATGATGGTGATAATTATGGTGATGACGATGAAGATGATGGTGATGATTATGGTGATGACGATGAAGATGATGGTGATGATTATGGTGATGACGATGAAGATGATGGTGATGATTATGGTGATGGCGATGAAGATGATGGTGATGACGATGAAGATGATGGTGATGATTATGGTGATGACGATGAAGATGATGGTGATGATTATGGTGATGACGATGAAGATGATGGTGATGATTATGGTGATGACGATGAAGATGATGGTGATGATTATGGTGATGATGTTGATGATGGTGATGATTATGGTGATGACGATGAAGATGATGGTAATGATTATGGTGATGACGATGAAGATGATGGTGATGATTATGGTGATGACGATGAAGATGATGGTGATTAACGATGAGATGGATGGTGATGATTATGTGTGATGGCGATGAGATTGATGGTGATGGACGATGAAGATGATGTTGATGATGGGTGATGATTATGTGATGACGATGAAGATGATGGTGATGATTATGATGATGATGGTGATGAGGATGAAGATGATAGGTGATGGTTGATGGGATGGCGGATGAATATGATGGTGATGTCGATGAAGATGATGGTGATGATTATGGTGATGGCGATGAAGATGATGGTGATGATATTATGGTTTATGACGATGAAGATGATGATGGTGATGATTATGGTGATGACGATGAAGATGATGGTGATGATTATGGTGATGACGATGAAGATGATGGTGATGATTATGGTGATGACGATGAAGATGATGGTGATGATTATGGTGATGACGATGAAGATGATGATGATGATGATGGTGATGATGGCGATGATGATGGTGATGACGATGAAGATGATGGTGATGATTATGGTGATGACGATGAAGATGATGGTGATGATTATGGTGATGACGATGAAGATGATGGTGATGATTATGGTGATGGCGATGAAGA
>NW_028234407.1:36423271-36425771 GCF_977035675.1 Penaeus japonicus | reverse complement strand
TGGTCACTGGCCAAGACGTTTTGCTGCAACCTTTACGTTCAGCAAATGAGTTGCAACTCATGGATATCGAGAGAAAGGGTGAGAGAAAGAGCAAAAGGCCACCGCAAAAGGTTGAAAGTTAATCCCCCGCCTGTATCTTGGTTTGCAGACTCTGCAATCCGAACTCCAGAAGGGTTTTCCCCCGAAAGACCCAAAAATAAAAGGAAATTAGGATTTTTTTAAAAAAAACCAGTTATCCAAAATACAACCACAACTTTTAAAGATATCTCGCTTTACGAAAACTTTTACATTTTTTGACAGTCTTAAATAAAATTTTTTAAATTCAAAAACCACACAAACCACAAAAATAATTAAAATAAATTAAAAAAAAAATAAATTTTAAAAACTAAATAATATATAATTTTATATAAAACATAAATATATAAATTTTAATATAAATAAAATAAAAAAAAAAATAATAAATATAAATAAAAAAAAATTGTATGATAATATAAATAAAAAATTATATAAATATAATATATATATAAAAAATAAAAAAAAAAAAAAACAAACAACCAAACAAAAAAAAAAACCACACACCAACACAACCAAAACAACACCAAAAAAAATATATATATTTATAAAAAAATTATTTTTATTTTTTAAAATTTAATAATATATTTTATTTAATATAAATATAATATAAATATATAATATATATATAATTATTTAAAAAAATAAAATTTATAAAATATATATATATTATAAATATATTATATATATAAAAATTTTTATATAAAAAAAATATAAATACACCCAATATATATAAAATTATAATAATATATAATATATAAAAATATATATATATAATATATAATTTTTTTTAATATACAACAACAAATTATATTTTTTAAAATATATTATATTTAAAATATAATAAAATATATAAAAAATATTATTTATGTTTGTTATTAAAAAAAAGGGAAAAAAAAAAAAAAAAAAAAAAAATAAAAAAGGGGGGTGGGGGGTTTTTTAAATTTATATTTTTATGAATAAAAAAAATAAAAAATTAAATTTTAAATTAAATTATTAATTTTGTGTGTGTGTTGTGTGGTGTGGGTTGTTGGTTGTGTGGTGTGTGTGTGTGTTGTACGTTTTTATACTTCCTATTTTTACCCCTTCCCGACCCCTTCCCCCAAACTACTTTGGTCTTTCGTTTTGTTGTCTGTCGTTTTTTTCCCCCCCCTCCTTCTCTCCTTCCTTACAACAAATCAAACACACACGCAGAGTGACCCTCAGCATATCCAATTGGCAATGGAACTTTTAAAATTTTAAACTACAGCAATGGGTAGTTTGTTTACGCCCAAGCATCTAACCCGGGGCAGGGATTTTAAAGCCCCCCACGCTCTAAATCGTCTGGGTTTTTTGTCCGCCCCCGAATCCAACAAAACGTCTTGACAATATCACGGATAATAAAAGATAATTGGATCTTGGGTTTAGTTTCAGCAAGACAAATTTGTAAGTGATACAACAACAGAATAATGATGATGACAATGACAACAATGGAGAAAAAGACGGTAATAATAAAAAAAAACTCTCCAGTAAAGAGAACGATTATTTCGAAATGATAGCATCAACATAAAAAAAACATGAAGGTAAAAGCTTAACACAGAACGAAATCAAAAAAACGGAAAAAATACTTAAACAGCAATAATGACATTTAAAGGTATCACATCAAAACTCAGAACGACAACCCCGGCCCCCCCTGTTTTGTAATGCAACAGTAAAACAATTTAATTTGGCCCAGATTTCCAATCACATTTTTAAGTAATCAAATTTAAAGCTTGTTTTAAGAAATATCGAGGCAGGAATATCCACCATCGTCGGATATCCAACCTAAAGGATTCCTTCTTCCACAAAAGCGGTTTCGTGCTCGCCTTTGACGAACCAAAATGTTCATTTCCGAAAAGAAAAAAAAGGTTTATTTTTCCCCCTTTTGCCAATAGGTAAAAAAGGGGGGAACCGGGGATTCCGTGAGCCGGGGCGACAAGGGCGAAGCCCTAAATCTCGCGATACGAAAAATGACCTTTGTGACAATCAACTGTTTCGAGGAACGGGGGAAAAAGGGGGGGAAGGGGAGGGGGGGGGGAAGGAAAGGGGGGAAGGGGAAAGGACAGGGAAGGACGTTGAGAGAAACAGGAGGGGAGGGGAGGGGAGGTAGGCAAAGACAAAGAGGAGGGGGGGGGGAAGGGGGGGGAAAGGGGGGGGGGGGGGAGGGGAGTCGGGAGAACTCCCTTGGCAGTTGGATTTTCCCCCCCCCAACCCAGTTGGGGAAAGACGGACCCCCACAGTTTAATGGGGGGTGGCCCCCTCGGATAATTAAAAGCAATTATTATCCCAAAGGGAGGAATTATCCAACAGGAAAACAAATTTTTGTACAGCTTTTTTCGGGTCTTATTGTGGGCCACGGGGTGATTTGGGGGGGAGGAAACGGATGACACACGCCCCAACACAAAACACA
>NW_028234407.1:36421127-36423171 GCF_977035675.1 Penaeus japonicus | reverse complement strand
CTCCCCCCCCAAAAAAAAAAAAAAAAAAAAAAAACATACAGACACAGGCGATCCCTTATTTTCTTCTCCTTATTTGTTCCTTATTCCCCATTCGTCTTCTGGGAGTCCTCGCCATTTGCTTGCACGATTCCCTTTGTTGTTAAGCCATTTGCTTGCTCATAGCCTTCCTGTGTGCCCTGAACAACGGCGTGCAACTAAATTTCAATGGAAGCCTCTTTGATTCTGACTCTACGTTGCATTCTAATCACAGTTCTCTTTTTTTAGACTCTTGTTAAACAAATGTGAGAAATATGTCAATCTATTTTAATTTGCGCCTGGCAAGTTCTATCATATTATGGTCATTATTAGTATTATCTGTTGTATTAGTATCATGGCAACTAATATTATCATTATCGTTATTTCATTATCATTACTATCATTTTCATTGTTACTATTAATATCATTATCATTATTATTATTATGATCACATTTGTCATTATCATTATCATCATTATCACTAGTGTTATCATTAATATTATTATCATTATCATCAACATTATCAATATGACCATTACTACAATTAATACCATAATCATCATCATCTTCATGATCATTATTATCAGTATCGTTTCCATTAGCCTGGTTATCATTAGCATCATCATTATCATTACCCTTATTTCCATTATTACTACAATTATCATCATTTACCAGATATCACATTCAAAATTATCGCTATTGTTACCATTACCAACGTTAATACCTCGACGGTGTCTACTGGTCAGGCTGTTTGCTAATTTGTCAGCAAGGTTGAGATACAAAAAACTACAGACGGATTTTACGTAATTTACGGATGGTAACTCCTTTGGAACCAAATGACTGAATTCAGGTGGTTATCCGGATCAGCCCTGGACTCAGTGAGAAAATAAGAAGATTCTTCACCAACGACAACGTCACATAAATGGGTTTGTTAGCGGTAGGAAATTTCTTAGTCTGCCCCTTTTGGTAGGTAGACAGTATAATGTTTCGATATGGAGATTTGTCTTTTCTGGTTAATGGTAATAATATCTTCATTATCATTTTTTTGTGTGTGTGTGTGTGTGTGTGTGTTTTATCGTAGGTTTTTATCGTTCGTATTACAGTTCCTACTACTGCAGTGTCTATACAAAACATCTTTTTAACCATAATATAACCCCACAGAATCCAGTGCCCCCCCCTCTCCACCCACGAACAAACTTACATCTCCATTACACGGACAAAAAACTCAAATTCTACCCCTTTGTAGTTCACCTTTAATCAAATCAGAAGAGAATTTCGTAACAAACTTACTTTCCAGAACAAATGTACGTAAGGTTGAAAAGCCAGAAAGGTTAACGGCATCAGATGAATGCTCCTTTGCGGGTGACAGCGGCGTGGGCACAACAGCAGAAGGAACTGACACTAATTATTAAGGCTTCAGGCGATGAGGACAAGGGAAGCTCGCTAGCCGCTTAATCAGAGCATATTGCTTGCGATTCGTCAACGGTGCCGGAGTATTTCGTTCGCGCTTCCCCCTTCGCGTTTGAATCTTTCTTTAATTCCATTCGTGGTATCATTTCTTCTTCTGTCTTTTTCTCTTCTCTTTGTGTTCTAATCATTCTTATTCCATTCGTGTTATCATTTCTTCTTCTCGTCTTTTTGTGTTCTTATCATTCTTATTCCATTCGTGTTATCATTTCTTCTTCTGTTTTTTTCTCTTCTCTTTGTGTTCTTATCTTTCTTATTTCATTCGTGTTATCATTTCTTCTTCTGTCTTTTTCTCCTCTTTTGTGTTCTTATCATTCATATTCCATTCGTGTTATCATTTCTTCTTCTGTCTTTTTCTCTTCTCTTTGTGTTCTTATCATTCTTATTTCATTCGTGTTATCATTTCTTCTTCTGTCTTTTTCTCCTCTCTTTGTGTTCTTATCATTCTTATTCCATTCGTGTTATCATTTCTTCTTCTGTCTTTTTCTCCTCTCTTTGTGTTCTTATCATTCTTTCTATTTATCCTTTATTACTGTGTTATCTCATTCCTCATTCTTTTTCT
>NW_028234407.1:36413627-36418627 GCF_977035675.1 Penaeus japonicus | reverse complement strand
ACATGAGTGACGGAGGAAGACAGACAGAGAGCGGGTGAGGGAGATTCTCAAAAAGATATATGAGAAGAAATTGCCCGCCATACGGACGCCATACGGAGCGAGGTGTATCTAATCTGCGTAACCAGAATCCTAGGAAGAGTGGAAGAATTGGAAATTGTTTCCGAACCGACCGACTAATCAAATTTTGGGAAGAGGGAACGCTTTTATAAGAGGGGAAAAATAAGAGGGAGAGGGAAGAAGGAAAACCTTTTATTATAAATCTTATGGAGTGCAGTTGGAATCCGAACCTTAAATTTTAAAAAAGAGGAAAATAAAAATAAAAATGAAAAAAGAAGGAAAATAGAAAGGAAAGATAGGAAAAAAATCAAATTAAATAAAAAAAGGGAGAAGGAAAAGGGAAAAAAAAGAAAAGAGAAAAAAAAAAAAAAAAAAAGAAAAAAAAGAAAATAAAATAAAAAAGGAGAAGAAAAGAAAAGATATAAGAACGAAAGAAAAAGAAGAAGAAGAAAAAAAAAATACATATACATATACATATACATACGTACGTACATAAACCACTTGTTTTGACCACAAACTAATCTACTTAGTTCTGGATAGGTTTATTGTCTCTAAGATTATCTCCCTTGTAGCCTGGGATATAGTATCGTTTCGCTTGTTATGCCTCTTTTTTATTCTCTTGTCTCTGTATTCAGTTTGTTCTTTGTTTTTGACATTGTTCTTGTCTAGTAGTGTAAGCTCAACTAAAACTAAACTATCTACTACTTTTTTTTGTGTGTTCAGTCCTTTTATAACTTACTAACCACTCTTTGCTTAACGGATGCTCTTCCTCTATATAGAGATCTCTACTCTATATCTATCTTTCTCTCTTCACTCTCTCCTCTTCTCTACCTTTCCTCTCCCTAAAATAAGAATATAACATCTCTCCGTCTCTCCTATGCTTTCTCTCTCCTTCTCTCTCTTCTCTCTCTCTCTCTCTCCTTCTCTCTCTTCTCTCTCTCTCTCTCTCTCTCTCTCTCTCTTACTCTCTACTCTTCTCTCTCTCACACACACCACTATTCTCTCTCTTACTCTTTCTACACCTCTCTCACACACACCACACAAACCCCACACCACATCTCTCTCATCCTCTCCTCTCTCTCTTCTTCTAAAAAACTCTCTCTCTCTCTATCTTACTCTCTCTTACATCTACCTGCTCTCTCTCTCTCTCTACTACTCGCAACTCTCGTCTCTCTCTCTCTCTTCTCTCTTCTCATCTCTCTCTCCCTCTCTCTCTCTACCACACAATCTCTCTCTCTCTCAAATTATCTCTCTACTCAACTCTCTCTATCCCATTCTCTCTCACATACTCTCTTCTCTCTCTCTCTCTCTACCTCTCTCTTCTCTCTCTCCTTCTTCCTACCTCCCTCTCCCTACTTGCCTCACTCTCGCCCCTCCTCTCTGCTCTCTCCCTCTCCCTCTGTTCTCTCCCTTCCCTCTCCCCTACCCCCGCCCTCTTATCTCTTATTATTTCTCCCTTTTTTGTTATCTCCTTTCACCTCATGGGGAAATCCATTCTCCTAGAAAAATCTAATGGTCTTAAAATGGCGGGTCTCATTTCATTTGATTTCCCAAGTGATATTTTTTATTTTTTTTTTTTTTATTTTTCTTTCTAATGTCTTGAAATAGGGTCTTTCACCAAATCATAGCCGTCTTTCGAATTAGAGAAAATAAAAAAAAAAGAAAAGAAGACCACCAAAAAAGCACTCGTTTTTATTCGTAAGAAGCTTTTTAAAAAAAACTACGTTATATAACGTAGTGTGTATATGTTTCGATCCGATATGTAAGGTTGGGATATTGGGATATATCTATATATATCCCACACATACACACACACACACACACACACACACACACACACACACACACACACACACACACACACACACACACACACACACACACACACACACACACACACACACACTCCAAAAATACACTCACCCACACACACAACCAACACACACACATACACACACACCAATAATAAAAGCCAAATGCACACAATATACCCCAAACACAATAAAACAAACACAAAACAGGAAAAGAAAAAAACAAGAAAAAAAATGAAAAAAAAAAAGAAAAGCTCATTAGTTTAGATCAAGAAAATCATTCCGACAGCTGTCCTACGTAAAGGGATTAAGAATATTAATTAGTCTATAATGTAATTATTAGCTTTAATTATTACGTTGTAGTATTTCAGGAATAATTAGACGCAAAACAAAATTTTTAATGTGAACTGAAGAAAAATAAAAAAAAGAAAGGACCTAAAAATGTTTCACAAATACGATTCATAAAATGATCTAGTTGCATTATGAACAGATATCTTTCCCGAGTGGGTTAAATAAATAGCCTCGACTGTTACATAAAAGTTAAAATGGTAAGGACTGTCTGACAGACTGAACTGGACCTCTCTGACCTGGACTGTTCTGTTCCAAACAATATTATTCAGCACCAGGTCAGTCACCAGTGGCGCGTAAGTCACCTCTGGGTTTTACCCCCCCAGGGGTTGGTGTGCGTGTTGTTGTGTTGACTCTCGGCCAACAAAATTACGGCGGAGATCAGTTCATTAATGGCGTGGCAGGTGGAGGGAGGAAGGAAGGAGGAGGAGAGAGGAGGAGGGAGATGGAGGGAGGAAGGGGAGGGGGGAAGAGGGGAGGAGGAAGGATGAGGAGGGAGGAGGAGGAGAGCGGGAGGTAGGAGGAAGGGAAGGGCGAGAGGGAGGAGGAGAGGGGGGGGGAGGAGGGGGGAGGTGGAGAGGAAACGAGGAGAGAGGAGGGGGAGGAGGAGGGGAGGCAGGAGAGGTGGAGGAGAAGGAAGGGAGGAGGGAAGGAGGGGCAGGGGCGGAGGAGGGAAAGGATAGGGGGAGGGAGAGGAAGAGAGGGAGGGATAGGGGGAGGAGGGGAGGGAGAGGGGAGGGGGAGAGAGGAGGAGGGAGGGGGAGGAGGGGAGGAGTGAGTGGAGGAGGGGTGGAAGGGAAAGGAGGAGGAGGAGGTGGGTGGGGCAAGGAGGAGGGAGGGAGTGAAGCGAAAGGGAGGAGAGAGGAGGGAGGAAGGAGGAGGGAGGAGGAGGAGGAGGAGGAGGAGGAGGAGGAGGGGAATCTTGCTCGAGGCGAGACGGTAGGGAGAGAGGAGGAGGAGGAGGAGGGAGAGACGGAGGAAGAGGAGGAGGATGAGAGGAGAAAAGAGGGAGGAGGAGTGGAATGAGAGAAGAACGGAAGGAGAAAAAGGAGGGGAAGGGAAGAAAGAGGAGGAAGAGGAGGGAGGAGGAGGGAAGGGAAGGAGGGAGGGAGAGGGAGGGGAGAGGGGAGGAAGGAGGAGGAGAGGAGGGAGGAGGATGAGAAGGGAGGGAGGGAGGAGAGGAGGGGGGGTGGGCGGGGGGGGGAGGAGGGGAGGAGAGGGAGAGGAAGGAGAGGGAAGGAGGAGGGAGGAGGGAGGAGGAAAGGAGGAGGAGGGAGGGAGGAGGAGGGGAGGAGGAGGAGGAGGGAGGGGAGAGACAGGGGGTAGGAGAGGAAGGGAAAGAGGAGGGGGGGGGGAAGGGAGGAGGAGGAGAGGAGGAGGGACGGAGGACAGAGGGAGGAGGAGAAGGCAGGAAAGGTAGAGGAGGGAGGAGGAAGGAGGAGGGGGAGGAGGAGGGGAGAGGAGGAGAGGAGGGGAGAGGAGGAGGAAGAGGAAGAGGAAGAGGAAGGAGGAGAAGGGAAAAAGGGAAAGAGGACGAGGAAAGAGGAGGTTGCGATGAGAAGGAGGCAGGAGGAGGAGGAGGAGGAAGAGGAAGAAGGAGGGGGTGGAAGAAGAAGAGGAAGAGGAGGAAGGGGGAGGAGGATAGGAGGAGGAGGAGGAAAGAAGAAGAAGAACAGGAAGAGGGAGAAACGACGGGAAGGATTTGGATAAGAAGGAAGAGGAGGGCAAAAAAGAGAAAAAAGAGAAGAAAAAAGAAGAGGAGAAGAGGAGAGTAGGATTAAGGACAATGAGTGGACGATGACGACGGAAAAAAGGAGGAAGGTAGTAAGGAAGAAAAATGAAGGAGGAGAATGAAAGGAGAAAAAATAAGGATAAAGAAAGAAGAGGGAAGAAGAAGGAAAAAAAAGAGCGAGGAGGGGGAAGGAAAGAGGAAGGGAGAGAGAGGCAGGGTTGAGAAATAAAGAGTAAAAAGGAAAAAAAAAAAAAAAAAAGGAATATACAACAACAGGAGAAAAGAAAAAAAAAAAGTGAAAAATAGGAATAAAGCAGGAATAAGGAGGAAATAATATATTTCGCATACAAGACGAGATTAGGAATTTGAATTGAAACAAACGAATGCTATTAATTACATAATGCTGATAATAAGGATAATAATCATATTATTATATTGATGATACTGATTATGGCACTGATAATATGGACATTGAAAAGATATAATAACAATGATGGACGATAATGACTTCAGTTGACAATAATAATTGATAAATATAATAATAATAATTAATAAATATATAATTAATTATAATCTTAATAATGATGATGACACTTTTATAACAAAACAATAATAATAAACAGCTTTGACATTCGTTTCCTTTCTCCCACCAATGGAGCATGAGTCTGATACGATGGTCAGAGGGTCATTTCGAATGTTTCATTTCGTCTCCTGTTAGAATGGATTATCTTCTTTTGCGTGTCCCTAGTACAAAAGTTCCCTGGGCCCCGCCCTATCCCCGCCCTATTCCATCTTCTTATGTCAGCTGAGTCCTCGTATAACTTTTCCTTACGTTTCATCGCGTGCAGAGAGAGAGGGAGCGCGAGAGTCCTTGATGTGTCATCATGAATATTATTTCAATTTGCATGCGTCTCCATCGCTCTCCGTTCTCCGTTTTGTCATGAATATTATTTCAATTTGCATGCGTCTTCATCGCTCTCCGTTCTCCGTTTTGTCATGAATATTATTTCAATTTGCATGCGTCTTCATCGCTCTCCGTTCTCCGTTTTGTC
>NW_028234407.1:36406311-36408527 GCF_977035675.1 Penaeus japonicus | reverse complement strand
AACGGGGCCCTGCCAAAAAAGAGGAAAAGTAAGGCTCATATGAAACTACAAAAAGTGAATTACAACATGCAGTGAAACGCGGAGGAAAAGACAAGGACAGAGAGGCGGGGTTTGTTGGGAGGAGAAGATTCTCAGAAAAGATAAGATTTTGTTATGAGAAGAAATTGCCCGCCATTACGGACGCCATCGGAGCTGATTTGGTTGTATCTAATTGCGTCAACCAGATCTCCTATGGAAAAAAGAGTGGAAGCTGAATTGGATAGAAAAAAAATTTGTTTTCCGAACCGATCCCCCGATACCCCCACCCGTCCCCGACTAAACTGACCGATACCGCCCGGACTAACCAGACCGACTAAGATCAAATCAAAGTTTGGGAGAGGGACGGAAACGCTTTTACTAGAATCTTATTGGAGTGCATGTTGTTGAATCGAACTTTAAAAAAGAGGTATAAATGAAAAATGAAAGAAGAAAAAGAAGGGAAAGATAGAAAATCGAATAAAAAAGAAAACAAAGAAAAATAAAATAAAAAGGAGAAAAAAGACAAGAAAGGAATAGAAGGAGAAGAAGAAGAAGAAAGAGGAGGTAAAGAAAAAAAAAGATAATAAGAATGAAAAGAAAAGAAGGGAAACAAGAAGAAAGAAAGAAAAGAAGAAAGAAGAAGAACAATGAAAACATACCTTACATAATTATGAATTTATACATATATGTACGTTTACATATAAACCACTTGTTTTGACCACAAACTAATCTACTTAGTTCTGGATAGGTTTATTGTCTCTAAGATTATCTCCCTTGTAACCTGGGAAATAGTATCGTTTCGCTTGTTATGCCTCTTTTTTATTCTCTTGTCTCTGTATTCAGTTTGTTCTTTGTTTTTGACATTGTTCTTGTCTAGCTATCTACACTTACTTTTTTTTTCTCCTTTTTATAACTTACTAACACTCTTTCTTCCTCTTCTCTCTCTCTATCTATCTTTCTCTCTCTCTCTCTCTACCTTTCCCTCTCTCTCTCTCTCTCTCTCTCTCTCTCTCTCTCTCTCTCTCTCTCTCTCTCTCTCTCTCCTCTCTCTCCCTCTCTCCCTCTCTCCCTCTCTCTCTCTCTCTCTCCTTTCTCTCATCTCTCTCTCTCTCTCTCTCTCTTCTTCCTCTCTCTTCTCTTCTCTTCTCATTCTACTCTCTTNCTTTCTGTCTCTCTTTCTCTCTCTCTCTCTCTCTCACTCTCCCTCTCCCTCTCCTTCCCCCTTCCCTCCATCTCCTCTCCTTCGCCTCTCCCTTCTCTCCCTCCTCCCTCCTCCTCTACCCTATCCTTTTTTCTCCTCTCCCTCTCCCTCTCCCTCCCCCGCCCCTCTTATTTCTCCCTTTGTTATCCCTTTCACCTCATGGGAAATCCATCTCTAGAAAAATCTAATGGTCTTAAATGGCGTCATTTGATTTCCCAAGTGATATTTTTTTTCTTCTAATGTCTTGAAATAGGTCTTTCACAAATCATAGCCGCTTCCGAATAAGAGAGAAAAAAAAAGAAATACACAAAGCAACTCGTATTCTTAAGAAGCTTTAAAAAAAAAAATACGTTATATAACGTAGTGTGTATATGTTTCGATCCGATATGTAAGGTTGGGATATTGGGATATATCTATATAATCTGTAACGAAACGCGTATATGTGCACGATCGCACACACACACACACACACACACACACACACACACACACATACACACACACACATAAAGCCAAATGCACACACATATACCCAAACACAAACAAACACAAACAGAAGAAAAAAAAGCTCATAGATCAGATCATTCGACAGTCTACGTAAGGGGATTAGTCTGTAATGTAATTATTAGCAAAGTAGTATTTCAGAATGATTAGACGCAAAACAAAATTTTTAATGAACTGAGAAAAATAAAGACAAAAATGTTCACAAATACGATTCAAAATGATCTAGTGCATTATGAACAGAGTGGGTAATAGCCTCGTGTACATAAAAGTTAAAAGGTAAGGACTGTCTGACAGACTGACTGACTGACTGACTGTCTGTCCAACAAATATTCAGCACCAGTCAGTCACCAGTGGCGTAAGTCACCTCAGGGTGTGTGACGTGTTGACTCCGCCAAAATTACGGCGAGATCAGTTCATAATGGCGAGGAGGAGGAGGAGGAGGAGGAGGAGGAGGAAGAGGAGGAGGAGGAGGAGGAAGAGGAGGAGGAGGAGG
>NW_028234407.1:36386311-36388811 GCF_977035675.1 Penaeus japonicus | reverse complement strand
ACATTTTGACCAGTTTTCGGAGGAGAGATTCATTTATGGTTCATGCAAGACAATGTGATATTGTGACTGCAAGAATCAGACTTGGATACAGACAGTATTGGCAGAATGCAATGTACAAGAAAGTAAATGCAGATTTTGCAACGAAGAGTATAAACGAACACTTGAACATTATATCTCAGTGCCATGTGATACAGCCTTTCAGGACACCTCGCATGATGAACGGATAATTATGTAATTATTTCATATCATCAAGTGTACTAGAAGATGTACTTATGCTATATCCGAAATTCGGTTTGTGATATCCCATTACAACCATTTATCAAATGTCTTTTTACAGTTGATATACTTGAGAATATAACCATGTTATTACCTTAATCTGCAATACAATGTTAGCAACAATGTCATAATTCTACATCAATGCATCAAAGCTTGCCCATGCCTGTGCAGTTAGAGCTAACCTCTTACAAGGATTGCACACATAAGAACCTCCTACAGAGAGGATTTGATTGAGCTGACAAACTCTCAGCCACCTGATAGCTGTAGCATGAGCCATTATTGCCAATTCAAGGATGGCTCATACAAGACAAGATCAAGACAAATTGATGTGAACACAAGAATCTGGCTTGGATGCAGACTTCAATAGCAGGTCAGTGAAGAATACAGTATATAAGAAACTAAATGCATACTTTGCAACAAGAATATAAGCGAATATTTGTATATTATATCTCAGAGTGGCATGCAATACAGGAGGAGGAGAAGGGGGTGAGGTGAGACGGGAGAAGGGGTAAGGTGGGGGAGGAGAAAGGGGGTGAGGTAATGGGTGAGAAGGGGAGGGAAGGGGTTGATGGGCAGAGAGGCAAGGGAAAAAGCCAAAGGCCATGGTATCACTGTCAATACTCAGATTTAGTTTATGTCGTAATAAAAAAAAAATAATAATAATAAAAAAATAAGAAATAAAAAAAACTCCATTTTACAGTAATGCGACTGCGGAAGATCAAAGCTAAACCCAAATAAGCAAATGAAGTCTGGGGAAATATGTCTTGCCATAGAATTCGGGAGATATTTGCCACGACTCATGGCCCTTCATGGCCCTGGCCGCTCTTGATAAAGGGGGTGGGAACACTGCAAAGGACATCAGGATAAACCTAAGTCGTGCAAAAGAACTAGGCCTCGAGTGGAAAGCATTGCAAGTTGGAATCAGCAATATCAAGTATAATCTCCCTTGGGCCAGCCATCATGCAAAGGGAATTTGACAGATATGAAAAAAAAAATATCAAAGAGCTAAAACCTGAAGTATAAAGCAGTATTATCAATTCAAAGGAAAAAAATATATATACATGGCTTTTATATGACCAGACCAGAGTATTGTGATATTATGACCGCGAGGATTAGACTAGGCCAAAGGCTATACCGGTAGATATGATGAAACATATACTGCTGAAGAAATTATTTGTAAACTTTGGTTTGAAAAATATAAGCGAATATTCGTAAGCAATCTTAGAATGCCATGTGATACGAGGTAAAGAGAGCTAGGTATATGACGATGTCATGGTATAGTCACATTCTATATTTGAAATGTAATGTGCTATGGTCATATGTCAACTGTGTCAGAGCATACTCACGCCTGTGCAGGTCGCCATATGATGAATGAAGTTTAAACGAAATTAGACAGCCGTTCAGACCACCTAATGGAATGTATGAAAAGCCATATGATTGTTTTATACCAAATGGTATACGAAAAGGTACATTTATATCATATCCTATATTTGCTAAATTGCTATGACCACAAACCAAATGTATAAAAGCCATTACGTATCCGTGCAGTTAATGAAGGTGGTAAATGAATGCGTATAAAGGGGAGGGGGTATGTTATATTGTAATATGATGTTATAACCATTTATCAGAGTTTGTTCACGCCTGTGCAGCTAGCATAAGTGATAAAATAAAACAAAACACAGGCATTCTATATACACGCGTGTGCGTGTGCGTGTGTAAGTGAGTGAGAGAGAAAGAGAGTGAGAAAGAAAGAAAGAGAGAGAGAGAGAGAGAGAAAGAAAGAGAGAGGGGGGGGGATCAATAGAACAAATACAGAAATACAAAGAGTATGACTAACAAAAAAAAATAAAATAAATACATATGCATATGTTGAAACTATATACAGATAGACAGACAAACTAGCAGACCTCTGAAAATAGACAGGATACAGACTTCATGCCAGTGAAAAGTGACCTTTGACCTTGGGCTGGTGACCTTGCTTCTCCATCACTATCGAATAGACTGACCACCTTGTAGGGTGTCTTGTAGCCTCTGAGTGCAAGGTGGTGTCTCGACGGTGTAGGGGGTGGGAGTGGGGGGGGGGGAGCTGAGGATAGCGGGGAGGTTAGGGGAGAAAAAGGGGAGGGGGATAGGTGATAGGGGAGAAGGGAAGGTAATAAGGGGAAAGGCAAAAACACACACAAAAAAAAAGAAAAAAAAAAGTTAGGTGTAGAGTGAAGATTGA
>NW_028234407.1:36365280-36376211 GCF_977035675.1 Penaeus japonicus | reverse complement strand
TTGTGTGTTTGTTTGTGTGTGTGTGTGTTTGTGTTTGATGTGTGTGTGTGTTTGTTTGTTTGTGTGTTGTGTGTGTGTGTGTGTGTGAGTGTGTGTGTGAGTGTGTGAGTGTTTGTTTGTGTGTGTGTGTGTGTGTGTGTGAGTGTGAGTGTGAGTGTGTGTGTGTGTGTGTGTGTGTGTGTGTGTGAGTGTGAGTGTGAGTGTGAGTGTGTGAGTGTTTGTGTGTGTGTGTGTGTGTGCGCACCCTCCTTTCCTCCCTCTTCCTCTCTCAGTCCCTTTCTCCCGCCGAGGAAAATGGCAACAGCAGAAGCCAATGTAAACTGTTTAGAGAGATTCTACATAAGTTTACATCCGTAAATCTTTTTGCCATAGAGGATCTGGCAATGTGTCAGTAACACACTCGCCGCCCACGCCCCTATCCTCTAACTCCCCTACATTCTCTGCGGTACCCCCCCCCCCCTCGCTCGTCCTACACTCTCCATGAGGAAGTGGGTTATGGGGGGGGGGGTAAGAAATCGAGGTCAGGAGGTAACCTGGAAGGGGGGGGGGAGAACCAGGGAGTAAAGATAAGTTTCTTGATTCGTGTCACATGCTCTATCCCCGTAGACATAGAAGGCAATTTGACAAAAAAAAAAAAAAAAAAAAAAAAAAAAAAAAAAAAAGGACGTAGGAGATAAACACGATCGAGGAGGAGGAGGAGGAGTAGGAGGAGGAGGAGGAGGAGGAGGAGGAGCAAGAGCAGCAGGAGGAGGAGCAGCAGGAGGATAAAGAAGCGGGTGGAAGAAGATGAAGCCGAAGAAGAGGAAAGAAGAAGAAAAAAAAAAGAAGAAGAAAGAGGAAGATGAGAAAGAGACCGAGACAGGGAAAAAAAAGGAGGACCAACCATTTCCTCCTTCGTCTTTCCCTCACGTGTCTTTGACGTAAATAACGAAAGAAGGGAAATGCGAATGGCGAGAGGCCAAACCAAGCCATGTTTAAAAAACATTCCCCGGCGACCTACCCTGCGCACACAAACTGTCCCCGGCGGCGACTCGGGACACACGCGCGGTACAAACTCAAGAAAGAGAAGACAAACTCAGGGAAGAGGCCTGAGCTCTATTCCCTGGCCATTTACGATTGGCCTTTTTTGCTGCGAAAGGAAAGGCGATGAATGACGAGCACTTTCCTGTGTCGAATGCTTGAGGTGTGTGTTTGTGTATGGAGAGTTAGATATAGATGGATGGGTGGGTGTGGGTGTGTGCGTGTGCGTCGTTGGTTTGCGTGTGGTGTGTGCGTGGGCGTGTGGGGTTGTGGTGTTGGGTTGTGTGCGTGGTGAGTCTGTTGCGTGTGGGGTGTGCGGGTGCGTATGGTGTGCGAGTGGTTGTTGTGCGTGTGCGTGTTGGGGGGGCCGGGTTTTTGGTTTTTTGGGGCTTGTTTTTGGGGGGGGCCCGGTTTGTTTTTTTTTGCGGGGTGGTTTGTTGGGGGGGCCGTTTTTTTTTGTGCGTGTGCGTGTACATGAAATCCCCCGCGACGTGAGGTGAAAAATCGAACCTCCCTCCTCTCTGCCGATGAACTTCCTTTCACACGTCTCTGGCTTCGCTAAGTCTCAAGGGCCTTCCTGGAAAAGAGCATATTTCCTGATCTCTTTCTCTCCTTTCTCATATCTCCGGCTTCCATATCTCCCCCCCCCCCACCCTCCCCTTCCCTTTCCTTCTCCAGCTTTCTATTCCCCACACCCTTAGCCCCCCTTTCTTTTTTTTCTTTTTTTTTAGAAAAAAGCCACTTCCTCCTCCATGCTTCTTTCTCCTCATGTGTCCCCTCTCTTCGCCCTTTCCAACGATTTCCTTCCTTCTTTTCTCTTTTGCGTTCTTTTTCCTCCTTCTACTCTCCGTCTTTATTCCGTATTTGTTGACACCTTCCTTCCTTCCTTCAAATCTGTTTTCTTATTGCCCTTCGCCTTTCCACCCTAACCCCCCTATAGGATTTTTATTTTCATTCCCTTTTTCTTTCACCATTTTTATTTTCCCCCTTTCCCTCCCTCCCTTCCTCGATATCTTTTCCCCCTCCCTCACTCCTCTCTTCCATTTCTCTCTTCCTCTTCAGTGCTTTTTAAGAGGGCAGATTACTCTCGTAAAGCTCAGCTAAATGCTGTTTTCATAAGCGGTTCAACTTGTAACATTTTGGCTGAAAAAAGACATTAAATCCAATTCAAATTCAAACAAGTACCTCCCCTTCCCCCTTCCCATCCCTCCCCTCCCCTCACTTCCCCACCCCTCTCCCCTCTCCCCTTCCCCATCCCCTTTCAAAAACTCCCTCCTCTCGTAGCTATATGATCTCCTAATCTGTCGCGTCTCCTACGGTAAGTTAAAAGCTCTTGGTGGTCTCACAGAGGCTTTGAGCGTGTCCGAATGGCAGGCGTCACTGCGTCGTTTCCAGCAGTGTGTTCAGCGGGGTTACAGGTCGTAATACAGGTCTTGGGGTCGGTTCTCTGACTCGCTGACTCGGTATCAACTCTAACGTGATATGTGGATCATTGCTGACTTACTGAGTCCGTTACCAGTTTTGATTTGTTGTTTCGGTATGATCTGTGATTTGATGATTCGGTATGATATCTGACTTACTGACTCAGTATCACTCCCAACTAGTTGGTTTGGTATCAGTTCTGATTTGCTGGCTCGGTATCAGTTTTGATCCGTTGACTCGATAACACTTCAAACTTTCTGATATGGTATCAGTTCAAACTTACTGATTCTGTATCAACGCTGGCGGATTACAGAGAAACTTACTTGATGACTCCCTGCTCCAGACCCTTCTCCCGTCTCTATAATGCACATCGCAACAGCAAATCAATATTTCTTGTATGTTCCACCAACAATTACCGATGAAACATGTAACAAACACATTATTTTTCTTTTTCTTTTCAAACCACGAGTGCAATATTTCATAAATATACTGTTAAATACGAAACTTTTATCACTGTCATATATATGCGTCTTTTTTTTCTTTTTTTTTCTTTCCTGTTAGGCCGGATAATAACCCTTTTTTCGCTCCGGAGGAAAAATGCAGTATAATGACCATGTTTACGTAATGTAGAATTTCTCGCTTCAGAAGTCTCTTGATGACCAGATCCATAGTTTAAAAGGGGCGAGAAAAATATTTTTGTGAACAATGAGAGTGGGATTTTATAGTATATGGTGGGTGTTTGTGCCTGTTTGAGAGGTGGTCTGGGCGGTGTGTACTGTATGTGTTTGTTAGTTCGATGGGGCGTGTGTGTGTGTGTGTGTGTGTGTGTGTGTGTGTGTGTGTGTGTGTGTGTGTGTGTGTGTGTGTGTGTGTGTGTGTGTGTGTGTGTGTGTGTGTGTGTGTGCGTGTGTGTGTGTGTGTGTGTGTGTGTGTGTGTGTTAGCGAGCGTGTGCTTTTCTCTAGATCATCTGACATCAGATTATAAAATGCGTCTTTATCTCTCCTCAAGAAAAAAGAACATTTTCTCCAGCTGTTCCTATGAGTGATTTTTTCAACTCAGAAATTTCTCAAAGTTACAATCAAAGCCCCATTGTTTATAAGGAGACCTTTCGACATAACGACATCAAGACTAGAAATCCTCCATAAAATATCATTAAAAAACGAATCATACATAAAATATGTGTTTGGGGGGAGGGGGGAAGGAGGGGGAGGGGGCGGGGGCGCTCCTCATTTCTCTCCTATAATCCGGAAGAGTTTCCAAAAGAATTATTAGAGCAGCGTGAGGCCTCTTAGTCTCCATGTCTCCAGCTTTACGAGTCGTGAGAGTCCGTGATAGCTCGTGAGACTTCATTCAGGCCGCCGAACCCTGACAGGCGCAGTCATCTTGGGAGTTTATTTGCTCTTCTGATGGAGTGCGGAGGAAGGGGGGAAGGGGGAGGGGGGAAGGGGGGAGGGAAGGAGGAAGGTAGGAGGAGGGGGAAGGGGGGAAGGGGGAGAGGGAAGGAGGAAGGTAGGAGGAGGGAGAAGGGGGGAAGGGGGGAGGGAAGGAGGAAGGTAGGAGGAGGGGGAGGGGGGGAAGGGAAGATAGGAGGGGGGGAGGAAGGGTGGATGGGGGGGAGGGACGGAGGAAGGTAGGAGGAGGGGGGGAAGGGGGAAGGGGGGAAGGGGGGAAAGTAGGAGGAGGGAGAAGGAAGGGAGAGGCAATGGGATGGAAGGAAGGCTCCTAGGAGGGGAGGGAGGAAGGGTCGAGGGTGGGGGCAGGGGAGGAAGGAAAGGGCAAAAGGTGGTAGGATGGTAGGTAGGAAAGGGGGAAAGGAAAAAGGGGGGGGAGGGGTGCGAAAGGCAGGTTAGGAGGAGAGGGAGAGAGGAAGAAGAAGAAGAGGGTAGGAGGAAGGTAAGGGAGTGATGAATGGTAAGGGGGAGGGAATTAGGAGCGACAGCAGATGAGGGGGGAGAAGGGGGGGAGGGAATCAGAACTTTATTTCCATAATACACAATGGTTATCCTTTATACAGCATGTAATTATGAAATATATTGTTAAAATACAGTAAACTTATATATCTATAAACACAGTACTATAGAAGGGAAGGGGGTGGATGCCTGAGACAAGGGGAGAGGGTGGTAGAGGGTGGGGGGATTAAAAGGGTAGGGGGATGGAAGAGGGGATGGGGGAGGGTTTTAGTAGGAGAGGAAAGTGGGGGTAAGGTGTTGGGGTTTGGGGGGCAGGGGGGGAAGGAATGGAGAGGGAGGGGGAGGGGGAGGAGGAGGAGAAAAGGGGATAAAGGGTGACCGGGGAAGGATGGATGGATAAGAGAGGGGTAGTGGGAGGAGGGGAGAGGTAAAGGGTGGTGAGGGAAAGAAGGGGGAGAAATGGGGAAGGGGGGAAGGAGGGAGAAGGGGAAGGGGAAGGAGGAGGACCGTAGAAAGAGGAAGACGAGGGTTATTGTGAGAGGAGAGCGTTAGAAGGAGGACGCGGAAGAGGGTGAGGAACATTCGATGAAAAGTCATGGAGATAGGAGTGGAACAATGGGGGGGAGGGAGAATAAAAGGGAGGAGATGATAAAATGAGATGGAAGGAAAGGGAGAAAGAAGAGATTAGTGGAGGTAGATATGAGATCTATGAGAGCTGGAGGAGAAGAAAAGGGAAGTGCTGATGGTGCTGGTTGAGAAGGGTAGGATTTTGAACAAAGTGAGGAAGGGGGGAGAAAGACATAGAGAGGAAAGGGGAAGGTGATTCTATCTACTGGAGGAGAGAAAAGGGAGAGAGCAGAAGGAGCAGGATGAGGAGAGGGGAAGGAGGAGAGAGAACAGAGTGAGAATGGGGAAGAGAATAGGAAGGAGAGAATAATGTGAGAGGAGAAGAGAAGGATGAGAGAGGGAAAGCAGATAAACAGATGAGGAAACAAGAGGGGGGGAGGAGAAGGAGCAGAGAGAGGAAAGGGGAGAAAAGGAGGGAGCAGAAGGAGCAGGATGAGGAGAGAGGGGAAGGAGGAGAAAGAACAGAGTGAGGAAAGGGGAAGGAGGAGAAAGAACAGAGTGAGGAAAGGGGAGAAAAGGAGGGAGGAGAAGGAGCAGGATGAGGAGAGAGGGGAAGGAGGAGAAAGAACAGAGTGAGGAGAGGGGAGAAAAGGAGGGAGGAGGAAGGAGCAGGATGAGGAGAGAGGGGAAGGAAAAAAACTAGTGAGGAAAGGGGGGAGGAGAAGGAGCAGAGAGAGGAAAGGGAGAGAGAAGAAGGAGCAGGATGAGGAGAGGGGGAAGGAGGAGAGAGAACAGAGTGAGGAGAGGGGGGGAGGAGAAGGAGCAGAGAGAGGAAAGGGGAGAAAAGGAGGGAGGAGAAGGAGCAGAGAGAGGAAAGGGGGGAGTAATTGGAGGGAGAGACAAAAGGATAGGGAGAAAAGGATAGGAGAACGAGCAAGAAAAAGGGAGAAAAGGAGGAGGTGAGGAGCAAGAGATAAGGAAAATGGAGGGAGGAAAGGGTTGGACGTGGTGGTGAGAAGGAAGGTGTGGTGGAGAAACAAGTGAGCGTAAGGGGAGGAGGAGGAGAAAATGTATTAGAGTGAGGAAAGGGGAGGAGGAGAAGGAGCAGAGAGAGGAAAGGGGAGAAAAGGAGGGAGGACGGGAGATTCCGACCTTGGCACCGAGCTATCACGTGGATCATGATTTGCAACATTACAGAATTGAGTCCGAGACGTGGCTGAGCATTAATAGGAATTTTTGTCGAGGCAGATGTTACGATATATGCATGTGCATAAAATGTGAGAGGTGCAGATGTTCAGGTGTATGATCGCCATCAATCTATATTTCCAGTTAAAGGCCATGACAGGAACTAAAACTCTTTCCTTTTTATATATCAAACATAACATCACCTACATACACACACACACACACTCACACACACAAACACACACACACACAAACAAACAAACACACACACACACACCTACGCACAAACACCCATTGCCACACAAAGAGCGCGATCCCGTGACCCAGCATCGCAGGAGACGACCTTGACGAAACTCCATTGCCGCAGATTCGGACACCTGTTGCTTTAGATTTCAAAAACGGAAGAAAAAAAAAACATTTTCGTTAAGCGAGAAAATCTTCAAATTTTGACTCTCTTGGAGGTTTTTTTTTTATTCTTATGAATACCACGTTAATACAAAAAAAAATAATGATCAAAATGAACTAGGAAGAGAGAGAGAGAGAGAGAGAGAGAGAGAGAGAGAGAGAGAGAGAGAGAGAGAGAGAGAGAGAGAGAGAGAGAAAGAGAGAGAGAGAGAGAGAGAGAGAGAAAGTGATCGGGTAAAACGAAAAAGTAAAAAAAAAAATACTTCCTTCTATTCTTCAGATCTCTCCCTTTCTTCTCACCTTCATTAACCCTCTTTATAGAATACATATATATAGGAGTTCAATAAAATTAAGGGGACTTTGTCGTCGCGCGCCAATCATACGAACCCATAGACTCACAGCCACCAGTGGATAAAGTCGTCTCGCAAAAACACCCCCCGCCCTCCCTCCCAACACATCATCACAAAATACTGTGGTTCATGTGACAATCCATGCCTCGGACAAGGGCGTTCTAAAGCACACTGACTTAGTGGCCCTGACCTAGCTCCGATCTGAGCCGCTGACCTAACATCAAGACGCATCTCCCCCACACTAGAGTCTTGGGTCACATGACTTGACTAGTCACCTGACCTGAGCTCCGGGTACCTCGAAGAACATCAGATCGTGCCTGGCCTTCGCCGTGCCAGGTGTTCCCTCGCGTGCCACCGCGGCATCGGCTCAGCACGAAGGGCACCTCAGGGCATCATCCGCCTTACTCGGCCTTTTTATTCTCATTCAAGAAAGGGACAACGGATGTCACGAGTTTCATTTATCAGTCACCTTCAGTCACTGTAGACCTATTGTACAGCCAGTAAAAGAATATTACAGCCTTCCCCCCCATTCATTTATTATTGCGGTTATTATAATTATTGTTTCATTATCGTTATTATTATTATTATTATCATCATTATTTATATCATTAACATGAAAATCCTCATCACTACCACCATGACCATCCTCATAATCATCATCACTACCACCATGACCATCATCATAATCATCATCACTACACTTCAACAACATTACCACGCCCACAACCCCGACTTCGATGCACCCTCAATCTTATATATCCATCATCACTACCACCATGACCATCATCATAATCATCATCACTACCACAATGACCATCATCATAATCATCACTACCACCATGACCATCCTCATAATCATCATCACTACCACAATGACCATCATCATAATCATCACTACCACCATGACCATCCTCATAATCATCACCATCACGATCATTATCATCATTATCATCATTGTTATCAGTATCATTATCATTTCCTTACTATCATCATTATCATTATGAAAAATAATTTGAGATTATCTTCCTCGGCCGTTCCGTTTGATATACATTACTAGTAGATTGGATCATGGCTGGTGTGACAGTAAGCAGGATTATACGCGAGAAATAACGGACGATCTGTGATGAAAATCAATGCACGGATTACCTTCGATTCCGGGACTAGTTGATGGTGAACCTTCTGGTAGATGAGTCGATTTTGGGGTCGATCGGACTCTTGCAGGACATCAACCTGTGTGCGACTCAAACTAAGGGAGTGACTCTCCCGCTCACTTGACAGCGTAGGTTATGTGTATTTGTTTGAGTAAAGATGAAGATTAATTGTAACTGGTGCTGGTGGTCTGCGCTCTTTAACCGCTTTGTCGAGTTATCAAGGATAACGTTGCTAAATTAGTGTGAATGGGTTTAGTACTGAGTTAAGAATATAAAATGTAATATCGAAAACAGGATAAATATATTATCGATGATATTACGGCTCTCTCCTGAAGAAGAGGGGGGATAAAGGGTCTCCAATCTTCTCCTAATGGCAATGTCTATGCCACCAGTTAGTGCTTAAACCAGAACTCGTATACTCTGCGCTGCTTTCATTCATTGAGCCGTGACAGAATTCTTCTCAGGCACAGCGGGACATATTGGAGAAACAAGAGAGACAGGTAATACCATTCTATGATCTATATTCCGGATTATTTCGTTCTATTTTGTTATCTTCACTTTGCCAAAGAGCTTCTGGAAATGTTTCGCCCAGTTGACATGGATTTACAGATTCGAGAATTGAGATGTTGAAGAAACCAGAATCTTCGAGCCTCATTTGATAGTTGTTACATTTCGTACTATGTCATGGCTAATCCAAGAGAAGCATCCTTTCTTGCATCTCACTGCACGTCTTACATCAAAGATGGAGCCTACGAGCCGTTGCCTGGTGAACTATCCACTGACGTAGGGTTGTTGCATCAGTGAATTCCTGTTTGTGAAGGCTGAAACCATGGGTGTGACTGGTAAGGTTGTTGACCAATTTCATGCTCCTTTTTTTTTTTTTTTTTCTTTTTTTTTCTTTTTTTAGTTCTGATAATTTGGTTTTGTACACTCCATTCTTCTTAGCATTGTTGGCAATTCTATTGTGGTTCTATCGTGGGCGTTAAACTTCCGATTTTCCGAGAGAGCTGGGAGGAAAATACCCATTACGGCATCCATTAGCGGTTGAAACCATTGTCTGATGTCTGGCATCGAGACGGATTGAACGCTTTACGGGCTGCATGGAGGGCCATCGACACTGTATCAGTTAGGGTCCATAGACCCATTGAGCAGCTATCTCATTTGCGATTGACATAATTAACTTCTTAAATTCTTGGAAGTTTATGGTCGGTCCCAAATAACGTTCAATATTAACTCCATTTCGTTCCCTTAATTGAGAGTAAGGCCTTTACAGCAAGACAGGTATGCATTGTCATGGCTCCTAGATCAGTCGTATTATTCCTTCATCCGACATTCTTTTGGCTTCTTAATTCCTTTTTTTTCAACATTATTACTGTTGAGGCGTTAGTGCGATATATAGTTAAAAATGGTGAATTGCATTCGGATAAGCAACAAAAAATAATAACAATGACAGTAATAAAAATAATAATGATGAATGATACCCATAATAACACCAATAACAACCAGTGACAAAAATAATAATTATCTTTGATATCTATTATCAACAGTAGCAGTAGTGTTAGTAAGAGTAGTGGTGGTAGTTGAAGTTGAAGTTGAAGTTGAAGTAGAAGTAGTAGTTATGGTAAGTATAAGTGGTAGAAGTAATACTGGTTGTAAAAAACAGCAGTGCCATTATTATTATCATTATTATCATTATCATTGTAATCATTATTCATATCGTTTTTAATATTATCATAATTAGTATTATCATACTCATTGCCATAAATATTACCACAATACTAGTAATACCGTAGCCCACATTATTTAATGATAATGCCAATGCAATGACAACATTATGATTGCAATAATAACAAGACCAATAACGATACGGGAGAGAACTTCAAGATCATTAAAACACATTTAGGAGAGTATTATGCAACTAATTTTATTCAGCAGGCAGCCTTTGATGAGGCTACAATTAACGTAGGCTATTGAAGAAGAGAACCTACTGACGGAAAATTCGGGTGATTAACAGTTTTATTCGGAATCATACGTTGATTACCTAATACTGATCGGATTTCAATAGCAGAAAAAAGGGGATAGTCAGAGATATGTGTAAGTACTTATATGCACATACGTGTGTGTGTGTGTGTGTGTGTGTGTGTGTGTGTGTGTGTGTGTGTGTGTGTGTGTGTGTGTGCGTGTGCGTGCGAGTGCGTGTGCGTGTGTGTGCGTGCACGCACACGCATGTTTGTGTGCTGTTTTTTTTTTTTTTTTTTTTTTTTTTTCCTTTTTGATGGGAGTAAAAGCGTGTACCCGCCCTGGGACCCTACTTCAAAGGGCTTTAATGTCCGCAATATGGGCTCCCCCTATGACCCTGCCAACCCACCCTGCCATACCTCTACGCTGTCGCACGCACTTTTTCCATCCATAAATCCGCATCGCTCAGCCGAAACTTACTGGTTTTATCACGTCGCTCCTGTTATTTAATCTTTTTTTTCGACAACGACTTTCAAACTGCATTCTACGTCCACCGAAATGTAATCAAACTTACAAATTGATATATGTTATAGTTATTCATTTATCTATTTTCCAATTAACACTCCTAAAGCTAATTAAAACCTAACTAACCTCAGCTAAATGACCAAACTAGGCGAAGCTAATTCAACTCAATTGAATTGAGGTTAAACTAATTAAAATTCTCGCAACTAGTGAACAACGTGAATTCAGGACCCTGCCATAGGAAAGGGTTGTCTGTACCGGAGTTCACAGAGTGAGAGTACAAAAGGGAAAGGGAGAGAGAGAGAGAGAGAGAGAGAGAGTGAGAGAGAGAGAGAGAAGCGGGGGTGATGAATTATATATATCATATATATATAAAAATATATATATATATATATATATAGCAAAATATAGATATATACATATATGTTATATATATTAT
>NW_028234407.1:36363634-36365180 GCF_977035675.1 Penaeus japonicus | reverse complement strand
ACCACTGGTGGGGCCTCCCTCACAACTAATGGGGCCTTCCTCACCACTGATGGAGCCTCCCTCACAACTAATGGGGCCTTCCTCACCACTGGTGGGGCCTCCCTCACAACTAATGGGGCCTTCCTCACCACTGATGGAGCCTCCCTCATTTATGATAGGGCCTTCCAAATCTCTGATGGGGCCTTCCTCACCATTGATGGAGCCTTCCTCACCATTGATGGAGCCTCCTTCATTTATGATAGGGCCTTCCTCACCACTGATGGGGCCTCCATCATCGCGAATGAGGCCTTCCTCATCTCTGAAGGGGCCTCCCTCACCATGAATGGGACCTCTTTCAAAACGACTGCCCCCCCCCCCCCCATCCTCGATGATAGGATCTTACATTCTTTTCGAAGCATGCCATCGCTGGTGGTGGTGTGCTCCAGATAGATGCAGTTTGTCCATAATACCCGTTTTAACATGTATTTTGGAGAATATGAAAAGAAGTGACGAGGCAGTCTTATAAAAAGAAGGGACTGGAATCGCTAATATCAAATCAGGGAAAGAATCATTGATACAGCAAGATGGCCTTTAACTGCACAATTGATTAATAAGTGCCTATAAATAGTTTAGAACAGTATTTACATAGGGATCAATAACAACTTTAAAAAGAAATGAAAATATTGAGTATGGTCTTAGTCTTTTAATTAATCAAATAGATCTGAAAAGTAATATTAAAACCGCAAACAAAATTGAACGAGTCTTCATCTTCATATCTGATTAAATGTCCATAAAAATGATTCTTTTAACTAGACAATATTAATGGAACAGTGTAAGAGTTAGAGAGTATGTTTGATACAATTAAGAGTTGGCCTTCATAAATAGAAGAATCTGAAGAAGCAACCAATAGGGTATGTGTTATCAGAGTTTGGTACAAAACCTTACCTACAAAACATGGTTAATGAATGCCTATCACAACTGGAAACCACTGGTGCAAAAGTGAAAATGATTTTATGTGACTGAGCTTCTATAAATCGATAGTTGTACGGCACTCTGGCCGTATCCCTTGATAACCTTCATTTCATACATGATGATCGATTGATCGGATTGATTCATGGGTATTTCTGACTGTAAAAAGACAGATATTTTGTCAGAAGAGTTGGGAGGTAGACATTAAAGGCCATCTTGGATTATGGAATGATCTAAAATTGAATTATATATATATTTTTTTTCTTTACTAATCATGATTCGCTTTACTAATTACTAATCGGTTATACTACTGAAAACCAAAATGCTGAAAACTTTGGTAAACTATTTTTGGCCTTAATGGGTAGTATAATTTTGAAACTTGGAAAGAAAGTCAATGGTGTGGATGATTTCAGTCAATTCATTTCTAGAGCTACACAAACACAAACATAATTGAAAGTAGTTCCTCATGTAAAAACAGAATCACAAATGTTATACCTGCTCTTAACAATCAATTCTATAATAAATGCTCTCAATTATATACTATTATACAGAAAATCAATATGATAACTCTGATATTTGCATTGCCACCGAAAGTCAA
>NW_028234407.1:36328634-36331134 GCF_977035675.1 Penaeus japonicus | reverse complement strand
ACAACCCCCCCCCCCCCTCATGGTCAATTTTGAATGTGATCCTTTGGAAAATGTGTTAAATTTCATGCGACCTTTCCTCCCTTTATGCTCACTTCAGGACCGTGTTTTTTAAGGAGATTAGGTTACCTACTACATGTGACCACACCTTATCCTACCCTACACTAACCGTGTGAATTAAAAAGAAAAAGAAAGAAAGAAAAAAAAACGTTCATGACAATTAAGATTATATATTTTAACCGTACAATTTTATCTACATTTTGATTTATCTTATTGTCTTGCATATGCGTTTGTACGGTGTCATTTTATCTTACTCTATTTCTTAAGGCATGACTTCATATATCTCCGTATTTCTATAACTTGACATCGTTTGTCATTTGAGAATCGTTCAAGGGTCACTAACCTCATTCTCTAATTACTCGTAATCAAATAAATGGATTAACCTTCTATACTGTCTGTGTGATATTCGCTATGTCTTAACGTTAGATAATTCATATTTTTGATAATTTTGTTTACTTATATCACTTTGTGTACTTATGCCAATTACTTAATTGCATTTCTTAGTGCAATTGTTTATATCTTGACATAATTTCACGTTTCATCACTTAATGTTATGATTTAGACATCTCTTTTTAGCTAGAAATGTTGACAAATGCATGTGCGTTTACTAGCGTTTTCCTATTTCATTGTCTAGTCATATTTTACTACCTTTTATCATTGAATTATTGATTACTGTTACTTCCATATTTCATGATTTAATTGCAAGTAACTTTAATCATCATATGATATAATTGTCATCATCTTTTATCATTAGTTAATTGACGACTTAAACAACTTGAAGCAAATATGTTATCGTCATAGGTTTCTCCGACCCGTACGACCTTTCACAAAATTTCACGGGTCGTTCGGGACGCCAGTGAATCATTATAGGTAGTCAGGAAAAGGTTTATATATCATTTCATTTTTCTTAGCTGTACCTCACTTACTGGGCTTTCATTGCATGCTGCCCATTGCATATGCATCTTACACCTTAATTCCGCGTAAAATATGGTACCGCAATTAACAAAATTGTCGATTACCGGGTTAATTTTAGTACTATGTGTGCCAGCGCCTTGAAGATTATGACAAGCTGACGTCACAATTATTTCTCTCAAACAGAAATAGCGAGTTTACCACTTGTGAGATATTTCAGGCTTGCTAAGTTTTGCTTTTCTTTTTGTTTTTAGCTAGTGTACATATCCATGGTATTTCTTTCAGTTTGTCCCGATCTTGGCTATCACGCCGCACCTTTATTTTCAGAAGGATGAGATAGGCCACGCAATTGAAACATCTTAGCATAGTCTATTAATTCATCATATTTATCATTGGTCTCGATCTAAAAAAGACATTTCCTCATGGGACGAGTTCATATTGGTGCATAATCTTATCGACCACAAGTATGGTCTACATACAATTATTTATCAAGGTAAATCACCAATTCCTCAACGGAGCGACCGCTAGGTCAAAGTTATAATATATATATATATATATATATATATATATATATATATATATATATATATATACATATATATATATATATATATATATATATATATATATATATATATATATATATATATATACACATATATATATATATATTTATTTATTTATTTTTTAATTTCAGCTCTCATTCACGTTATTTTTTTCGAGTCTCCTCCGATCTAACTCATGTCGCGCCTTCTAATCAATTGAAGGGCTGGATTCGGTTGATATTTGGATTGTTTTTTTTTTTTCTATTCAAAGCATATTCATAATTTTTAAATCCACTTTGCCCCAAATCTTGACTTCAAGTCACGCCTATGAAAAGGATTACATGTAGATATTGTTGGTAATTTGGCTATTTTTTTTTTTTTTACATACATCATACACATTCATATTTTTTCTTTCTAATTTGCTACTGGTCTTGGCTCATATGCCACGCCTTCACTTCCTGACGGACTAGATTCAGCTAGTATATGGATGGAACACTTCATAATTTACCATTTCTTTTGCATATTCATTAATCATCACAGCAGACACATATTTTTGCATATAGTTCATCCCTCGATGAATCCGGTCTGCTACTGCGTAAGCATTGTCTGCATATAATATGAACTCAGGTAAATCCTCCTAATTCCCGTTATTGCCAAATTATGTTTTTATATTGCATATATGATTATCTTTCAATATGAAATAATAATTTAGCTATACCTTGCAGACAAGGTATTGGTAACTACTACATCTGCTGTCGATACCAGGACCACTCTATATGAGGTCCCTGATGCAGTCAACTCTTGCAGTGTTGCAACTCTCGGGTTCATCATGGAACCCATGATTCTTTAATATTTTCCTCACTCTCATCCTAGACAGATACCTGATGGTTCGAGCTTGCTTTCCGCTCAAGCCTCCTCTAATTACTCCGACAACTGACCATTGCCGAAGCCTCGTGCTGGTTGCATCGCACTCCGAGCAAGTTACC
>NW_028234407.1:36296134-36301134 GCF_977035675.1 Penaeus japonicus | reverse complement strand
AGAGAGGAGAGAGGAGAAGGAGAGAGAGAGAGAGGAGGGACGAGGGAGGGAGGGGAGAGAGATGAGAAGAGGAGAGAAGAGAGGATGGGAGAGGGGAGTGATGGAAGAGGAGGGAGAGAGAGAGAGAGGGAGAGAGGAGGAGAGAGAGAGAGAAGAGATGAGGAGGAGAGGGAGAGAGAGAGGAGAGGAGAGAGAATGAGGGAGAGAGGAAAGGAGGGGTGAGAGACGAGAGAGGAGAGAGAGAGAAGGGAGAGGAAAGAGAAAGAGAAAGGGGAGAATGTGGGGAATTTAAGGAATTAGTGGTTTAGGAGAGAGAGGAGGGGGGTGATGAAAGGGGGGAAGAGAGGGGAGAGAAGAGGGAAGGAGGTGGAGGGGGGATGGAAACGGATGGTTTGGAAGGGAAGCAAGAGGAAGGAGAAGAGGGGCAGGAAGGGTTGAGAGCCGGGGAGAGAGAGAGAGGGGAGGAGAGAGAGGAAGGGAGGAGGGAGGGAGGAGAGGGAGAGAGCGAGAGAGAGTGAGAGAGAGAGGAGGGGGAGAGAGATGAAAGTGAGAGGAGGGAGAGGAGAGAGGAGGAGAGAGAGAGAGAGAGGGAGAGAGAGAGAGAGGAGAGAGAGAGGAAGGGAGGAGTGGAAGGAAGAGAGAGAGAGTGGAGAGAGAGAGGGGAGGAGAGAGAAGGAGGAGAGAGAGAGAGAGAGAGAGGAGGGAGGAAGAGAGAGGAGGGAGGGAGAGAAGATGAGAGAGAGGAGAGAGGAGAGGGGAAAGGGAGGAGAGATGAGAGAGGGAGAGAGGAGAGAGACTGGAGAGAGATGAGGAAGAGTTTGAGAAAGAGAGAGAGAGTGAGAGAAAAACCGAAAAGGCGGGGAAGGAGAGGGGGGGGGGGGGGGGGGGGAAGGGGGGGGGGGGGTAAAGGGCGGGGGGGGAGGGGGGAGAAAAGGGAGGGGGGGAAAAAAAGGGGGGGAGGGGGGAAAAAAAAAAGAAGAGGGGGGGGGGGGGGGAAAAAAGGGGAGGAGAGAAGAAAAAAAAAAAAAACGAGAGGGGAGAGAGAGAAGAAGAGGGGAAAAAAAAAAACAAAAAGGGGGGGGGGGGGGGGAAGGGGGAGAGAAAAAACAGAAAAAAAAAAAAAACAAAATTAATTAAATGAAACAAAAAAAAAATTTTTAAAGTACTGGGTTTTGAAATCGAAAAACCTTTAATTGCTTGGTAGAGCACAGTTTAATTTTTAAACCCAAACGTTACCCGGTTCATTTTTTGAAAAAATTTACAAAAAAAGTAATCTTTTTTTTTTAAAATAGAAAAATTTTTCGTTTTATTTTCTGAATAAAAAAATAATAATAATAAGTCAGGGAAAAAAAAAGGTTCTCTAAAAAACTGCACGATTCCTACCTACCCCGTTGCCTTTTTCACTAGGGAAGCAATCACTGCACGTTTGCTTTTTCGTCATTCCAAGAAACTTTCCCGATTTATTTATATTCAGATTTGTTGGGAAATTGTAAAAATCTGAACATTAGGTTTAAATAAATTCTCTTGTCGCTGTTACTATTTTCACATTATGGCGGATCTAATATTAGCCTTAGAACAATGTCAGCTGATATGTGTTTCTTTCCTTTAAAAAAAATGTGTGTGTGTGTGTGTGTGTTTGTGTGTGTGTGTGTGTTAATAACATGGTGTGATAGAAATTGAAATAAAACCCTTTCTTTTTCACGAAGATTCAAGGAATGGGCGCGGTCAGGTATGACTATTAATTATCGTATTGCTGGCTAAGTGCTAGTGGAACTATATGTCTAGAAAAAAAAGAAGGATAAGAGTACCCTTGTGGCTTGCAGGTGCAATGCGCTCTACTCGGACTGCATGCTTGGTAGACTTTCTTTTTTCAACTAGTGTGTTTATACAAAATTTGAACTATCTACTTTCTTTCCATGAGGGCTGGAGGTTAAACAAACACGTCTCTATGGTTAGATTAAAAAGTTAGGGTAGTTACCTTACAGGATATCGAATAGCGTAGCATACCGAATCTTAACAAAAATTTCTACCGGCACAAAGTCAGGCGACATTAGCCACGCCCCCACGATATCCACGACCAATCGCAGACACGTTTACGCTGGATGCATAAACGGGTGAGGTAATGTTAATTAAAGGACCTAATTGGGTAGAGGGAGAGAGGTAATTTCGCCTTACTCTTTGTGCTGGCAACTATACCACCTTTAGCATGGACATATCTAATAAGATGTACCAGGCCAAAGATCAGCCAACAGATGGTGAGCGAGTGTCAGTAAACATTACGCACAAATATACAAATAAATAGAAATCCAAAAGTTACGAAAGCGGATAAACACAAAACACAGAGAAAGATTTTTTTTTCTCAATAAATCGATAAAATCGGTTATCATATTGTAACATCAATACAAGTATGCAAACAAGCAGATAAATGATATTAGCAAAATGACAAGAAAACACACACACACACACACACACACACACACACACACATATATATATATATATATATATATATATATATATATATATATATATATATTTATATATCATATATATTACATATATATATATGATATATATATAAATATATTTACCTACATATATATATGTATATATATATATATATTATTTATAGAGAGAGAGAGAGAGAGAGAGAGAGAGAGAGAGAGAGAGAAAGAGAGAAAAGGAGATAAAAGTCAAATTATAGATAGAATATTCATAACATCATTAATGCATACTTAAATATTTATGTTATATCAATTAACTGGTTCGCCGAAGTTCAAGTGCGCTTCAGAAGATTTTGCGTTAAATATTTCAATAATGAAATGTTGAAAAATAAACCATAATTGAAGCGCATGCATTCCGAAGACGACCAAAGGGGATGTTTTGACTGAGGCTAATTATATACAGCAATTATCTTGTTCGTTGTATTTCTGTTTATCAACATTATTTTGATAAGTGACTGAGTTTGTTGTTTTTTTCTTGTTTTTTTTTCTCCCTCTCACTTTAGCTGATGAAGGTACGGAATTAGATCACTGAAGAATATTAGCACTAACAAGCCCTTTATCCAAACTAAAGTAGTCACAACACATACCACAGTACCTAAGTCAGGAAAGGGAAAGGGGTCAAAACATAAATTTATTTTGTGAAAAATAAAATATAATACTGTCTATTATACATCAAAGAGCATTGCTATTAATGGTCACAAACACAGAAAAAGTATTTCCAAAAAGTTGAACATTAAAATATTCACTGGAAATGAGATTATTTATCTAATCATAATCAAACCTTGACTTCAAATGAGGTTCGAATTACACGATAAAGTTTAAGAAAAAAAAAAAAAAAATTCTAGATATGATTATGAATAACATTTTCATTTTTATGATGGAGTTAATAGCCAATCAAAACGTCTAGATAAAAAAAATTCATATCCTCAAGCCTGCACGTTTTTAATCGTAGGCCGTATCAGAATCAAAGCTACCATTACTTTCTCTTCCCTCGTTAGTATGATCATTAGTACTATTTGATACTATTGCTGTTATCATTAGCATTATCAATGTTAAGGTTATCATCAGTATTATTATTGTTAGTCGTCATCACTATCGTTATAATAATCATTACTACTGATATCATTATTATTACCATCATTATCATTTTCATTATTATTATTATTATTATGAATATCATTTTATTATCATCATCATTATTATTATTACTACTGTTATGATTATTATTATCATTATTACCATTAGTAGCAGCGGCATCCTTATCACAATTTTCATTAGGAGTATTTTGATCATTACTGTACTATTGTTATCACACTTAATTATCATCACCATTACTATTACTATACCATTACTATCACTATACCATTATCATTACTATTATTATTACAGATCATCACTATTCTCATTATCATCATCATTACTATCATTCTCACTTTCATTACAATCCTTTTAAAATTCGTTTCACATTAGGCCTTCCCCTTCTTCATAAGTTTTCCCCTTTCAAAAGAAGGGAGGGGGGAAAAAGGAAAAAAAGGAAAAAGGGGAGGAGGACGGGAGGAAGGCGAGGAGAGAGGACAAAGGAAAAAGGGGTGGTGAGTGAGAGGGAGGTGATGAAGAGTGAGGGGAAAAAAATGAGAGGTTTAAAGGATGAATGAGAGAGAGAGAGAGAGAGTGAGGGGGAAGGAGAGAGAGGGAGGGAGGGGGGGAGGGGGGGAGGAGGAGGGAGGGAGGAGGAGGGGGGAGGAGAGGGGGGGAGGAAGAGGGGAGAGAGAGAGAGAAGGGAAAAAAGGGGGGAGGGGGAGAGAGGGGGGGAGAGAGGGAGAGAAGAGAGAGAGGAGTGAGAAGAGGGAGAGAGAGAGAATAGGGGGGAGAAAAGAGAGAGAGAGAGAAGAGGGGGGGAGAGAGGGGGGGGCAAACTAAATTATGTATACACTCAAACGCACACAAAACATACACACACACACACACACACTATCGCAAAAGCACCGGCACTGCGGATGTGGATGTATGCACCGTATCTTATCTAACAGCAGAATGTCCGGAAGGCAAGTCCACTCCCAGCGCCAGCCGCGAATGACGTCCCTGCTCTCGCGTCTTTGTTTCAACCAACGTCGTGGAAAATTAACATCAACGACCAACAACAACAACAACAAAAAAAAATAATAATAATGATAATAAAAAAAGGGAAAAGGAAAGAATACATGGAAGAGATATTGGCAGTGAGTAGAGTTGAAGTGGATGGAGGAAATGAACAAAAAGAATATCAAGAAATAACGGATGATGATGATGTGTGTTTATGATTGATTGTTTTCCCCTTGTGATGATGGGAAAAAAATGGTGTATTTATATTAATATTTATATATTTTTATTTTATTTTATATATTATAAATATTTTATAATTATAATTAAAAAATATATTATATTATTAAAATATATATTTATATATATATATATATTTATATATATTTTTTATATATATTATTATATTAGGAAAAA
>NW_028234407.1:36258590-36266090 GCF_977035675.1 Penaeus japonicus | reverse complement strand
ATTTTTTTTCTCCATGTACTACTGTTTTTAATAAAAAGTTTTGCTAAGCATTCGTATATAATTTATATAGATAACAATAAAAATAATTGGAGGTTAATAGTTTAGCTGAGTATTCGTATATAATTTATATAGATAACAATAAAAATAATTGGAGGTTAATAGTTTAGCTGAGTATTCGTATATAATTTATATAGACGACAATAAAAAATACTGGAAACGAGGCAACTAAGACATATACTTCATATTAACAACAATATAAGTCGTATGAGTGAATAGCATAGTGGGCGGGGCTTAGTAGTGAAGAGTTGCCATTATCATTTATATCAAGAAGACATGCCCCCGCAATAAGGAACCGCCTTGTCGTGGCGCGGGGGCTTGAACTCCTTCCTCGGAAGAGCCCGTTCTAGAATTGGCCAGACTCTCCCTCCCGTTGAGGTGGCCTTCTAGCGGTTGATTCTCCGAGGAAGGACGACTAAGCGTTCCTAGGTGCTGATCTAGTAGGTGGGATCACACCCCCCCCTGGTCCTCCCCCCAGGGGGGCACACACCTGCCCACGTGTTTGCCGTGCGTGGCGCCCCTGTGCGCTGGGAGACGGGAGTCCTGGAGGTTGAGCGATGCCGTGTATGAGTACGCCCTGCGGCTAGCAACACGCCTCTTTGGTCCTCTATTCCAGCAAGACAGGTGGCCTGATCTTGGCTCGATTAGGTCAATCGGCTGGTCTCTTTTGAGCTAGGCTAGGGTCAAGCAGCTCCTGTCTTGCAGGCAATCGCATGTATTTGCGAGTGCCATCAATGCGAGGCAGGGGTTGCGTATATCCTCCCACCACCCCTGTGGCTTCTGAGCATGGTCTCAGTGCACAGCTTCCCCTTGTTGGACTCCGTGGTGGGTGGGGGCGTGGGAGGATGAATTGAACACTACATATATGGCATCTCATACTAAAAAACCCCTGACTGACCCCCACGTCGACGAACCTGGCATGACGATGAACAAGGCTGTCACCTTGGAACCTTTTAAGGTCCTTGGTGACAAAAGTAAAAAGTTGGGAAAGGCTCTGGCGTCGGTTCAGAGAAAGCCTACCCAAGAGCCTCGGGCTGGACCCTCCAAACCAGCCCTTGGCACTGACAAGTCTCTGGCGTCGGTTCAGAAGACGAGTCAAGCTAAAAATGGAAGCCAGACAGGACCCTCCAACTGCTGGCCCCACTGCCAAAATTCCGGCGTCGGTTCGGAAGGCAGGCATTAAGCGTCTCGGCCGGCTACGGAATCGGAGGGAGAGTCTGTAGCCCCCAGTCGGTTCCCCCAGTTTAGGACACCCCCTAAACCAGACGGATTCGACAGTGGTTACCAGATGGCAAGGGTTCTGGAAACCCAGAGACAGTGCCGTGTGACAATTGGAATTGCCAGGGACAAAGGCATGATAATCATCCCTAAGGACCAGTCCACCCTCACCTTCCTCCAGGAGACTGACAAGCTCCTGGACGGGCGGAAGGTGAGTCTGGCAGCCCTGACTTCTTGGCTTCCCTCAGATGTATGATCTTGAGGTCATCACCGCCCATCCCAAGGTGGTGGGAGCTTCCCGTCTTTCCAAAGGGAAGCACCCAACCAGGCAAGTCCTGGTCACCTTGAAGGGAGCCCCAGTTGTGTCCTTGAACCTTGGTAATTGGGGCTCCTACAACCTCAGGACATATGTCCCTAACCCACTCCATTGCTTCATGTGTCAGAAGTACGGACACCACCAGGCCACTTGCTCTGCAAAGCTGAAGTGTGGTGTCTGTAGTCAGGCACACAGCACGGAGGTGTGCCTCAAAGCACACAAGGAGGGCAAGCGGGACACTACTGCCAAGTGTCCCAACTGCCACAAAAAGCACCATGCCTGGAGCCTCGGATGTTCCGTCAGGAAGGAAGAGGCTCTACGGCGACAAGAGGTCGTTGCAAAACGACCGGACTTTGTTCCTGCCCCTCCAGGCACTTACGTCTGGGGGCAACAGAACAAAGGGGTAAGGGCTCCCCCCCCTCCTAAGAGGAAGGAAGCACCGCCCAAAACAAAACCACCACCGGATACCTCCAACACAAAGGAGTTTCCGGCCCTGGTGGGTGTTCCAAGACGGAAACAGACCCGGAAGGGGTCTGGGAACACACCAAAGGCCAACCCAAGAGCGGAGAGTCAAACTCTGTTTACGGAGAATGACTTGACGCTCCTGCTGACGGCAGTTGTCACAGCAGTTGCGTCAGCATTGGGACGGACCAGTGAAGAGACGGAGAAGGCAGTCGAGGTCGCCGTCACGGCAATGACCCAGACTGTCGCTGCCCTGAAGGAAAGGGATGTAAGGCCCAAGGCCTCTACACCCAATCCAATTCAGGGCGAGACTCCTCTCCCCACAAACCCCCAGGGCGAGACTTGTCTCCCCAACCAACCTGTGGCCAAGACCACAATGGCAGAACCTGCGCCCAAACCCCAAAGGGTGAGGAAGCCACGACCATCCAGAGTGAAGGTCAAGGCAACCAGGCGATTTCCATCTCCCAGGAGACCCAGCCCTTCTAATGGCTCGACCTGTCCTGACGACAGTGACGGGTCAGGTGAGGAAATCATGATCAGTGAGGAACTCACCAATGAGTTATCAGACCCCGAAATGTCTGATGTTACCCACAATGGGGCGTCAGACACTGAGACCGATTATGTCGACGTCGTTGATGACACAAACTTAATGGAATCAGATTAGCACAATGGCTTCTAATCTAATCATGCTGCAGTGGAATATCAACAGCTTTTCTCGGAGGAATGCCCTTCTCCACGCGATCGTGCGATCTCGGAACATTGACATTGTCATGCTCCAGGAGACTCTAACAGGAGACACTGTTCGCTTCTCAGGATATCATCCCTTTGTGTTGCCCTCTAGCGAAGGCACCAGAGGTTTGATTACCCTTGTGAAAGTCGAATATTCCCTGCTCCCTGATTGCCGATCTGTGCAGTGTGGAGAAGGTGTTGAACTCCTAGCAGTTGAGATCCATATGGCTGGGGGTCCCCTCAAGCTGTACAATGTGTACAGCAGGCCAACCTGTAGGAGCTTAGATATTAGTGAAGTCTGTGCTGCTGCGGCACACGAGCCAATTCTCATAGGGGGAGACTTCAATGCCCACCACCCCATCCTGGCTCCCACGCGGAACCGGGATGCGGCAGGCTATCACATAGCCGCGGTGCTTGAGTCATGCCCCGAGATTGCTCTCCTCAACAACCAGGAGCCTACGCACGTTGGCGGGGGGGTCCTTGACCTTACCTTTGTCACTGCGGCCTTGTCGAGAGGATTCGTTGGTCTGTGGGACAACACTGCCATGAGCAGTAACTATGGGATAGTCACCACCTTCTTGAACGCTGGCCCGGCACATGTGCCCCAGCACAATCCTTGATGGAAGGTGGACAGGGCCAAATGGAAAGCTTTCCAGGGGCCCTGGCCAGTTACCTCAGAACCAGTGACTTCTCATTTAGTGATAATGTGGATATACTTGAGGCCAGACTAGTTAATGCCATAGACGAGGCAGCCTCAGAGACCATTCCCAAAACTCGTCCGTGGTCCAGGTGTTTTAAAGACGCCTGGTACTACAATGATGAGGTTAAGGAGGTCAACCACAGAATCAATATGTGCAGAAGACACTTCCGCAGACAGAGAACCCCTGAGAACCACGCTCTTTTGAGAGAGGCTCTCAGGGATGCTCAGGAAACTGCTAAGAGGGTAAAGCAGGAAAAGTGGCTGGAGTGGTGTGAGTCCTTTGGCCACCAAACCTCCCTTACAGAGCTGTGGAACCGCATCAGACGGGCCACAAATCGCTCAGCCGCAGAATGACCCACCATGACCCGCGGTCGGAGGCAGAGAGACTGGCACTCGAGTTCTCTGCAAGAACAAGTAGCGCCGGTCTACCAGCAGAGTTGAGGGCATGCCAAGAGGAACTGCTTCCAGGCAGGCATGCCCTCATCAGAGAAAAGGCGGTCGAGCCTGATGATGCCGATGCCATGTTCTCTCTGAGGGAACTAAGGCGAACATATAAGACCAGTTCGCGGTCAGCCCCGGGTTGTGATGGGATCTCCTACCCCATCATTTCCCACCTAGGACTTGAAGGTGAGCTTGCACTCTTGCATCTTATCAACAGTCCTGGAGACTTCCTCACTACCACAGTGCTGGAAGAGGGCTGACATAGTTCCCATCCCTAAACCAAAGGAGCCGGGTCGGTACCGCCCCATCTCTCTACTCAGCTGTCTGGGAAAGACGGCAGAGAGAATGGTACTGAACCGGCTCCAATGGAAGCTGGGACCTCCACATGAACACCTACACGGGTTTCACAAGGGTAAGAGCACTGCTCACAGTATAGCCACCTTACTGAGCACTGTCAGCATCACCAGATCTGTCATTGTTTTCCTGGACCTGGAGAAGGCCTTTGAATTGGCGAGCCCACTTGCCATTCAAGAGGTCCTGATCCGCAAAGGAATCAAGGGCAGATTGCTTGCCTGGATTGGTGACTACTTTCGGGACAGAACTGCCAGAGTGAAGTTCCAAGGTCACCTTTCCAGGCATCTACCCCTGGAGAATGGCACTCCACAAGGGGGGGGGGTCCTCAGCCCGGCTCTGTTTAACACCCTCATGTTAAGCATCCTCGACATTCCACTCCCAGCGGGGTGCAAAATCATCTCATATGCAGATGATCTGGCAATTATCTCTGTTTGAGGAAGAATGAGAATTTAATCAGAAAGACCCAGCGTTGTCTGGATCTAATGTCTGAGGAATGCCGCAGAGTCGGGCTTAAGATCTCAGCAGCCAAATCGAAGGCAATGGCGCTGAAACAGGATGTCCAAGACCAAAGGCTGCGAGTCCAAGGGATAGAGCTAGAGTGGGTTAATGTCTTCCAATACCTGGGTGTATGGGTTGACAGTAAGCTTACTTTCCGCTCGGAGGTTCAATACCTCCTAGAACGGACCAAGGCAAGACTCTCTGTCATGAGAGCTCTGTCAGGGCGGCGCTTAGGGGCTGGGCACCGTGTACTAAGATCCTTCTATGTGCACGCTGTCCGTCCCATTGTGGACTACGCCTCCGTCGCCCTGATTACGGTCAAGCCTGGACTAAGGCAAAGGCTTGACGTCATGCAAAACGATGCCGCCAGGATCATTCTGGGTGCTCCTATATGGGCTAAGGTTGCCAACCTCCTCTTGGAGGCCAACCTTTTCCCTCTGGACACACGGATCGATCAGATGGCGGCTCAGTTTCTTGCCAAGGTCTTACAGTCCCCGTCGGACTCGCAGCTAAGACAAAAAGTGCAGCGTCGGCTTGCACAGAACCATGAACTCTTTGCCAACAACTCCTGGCTGTCTCATACAGCCAGGGTGTTGATACGCTTTGAGCTCAAGGAGACTCTGTTGGTCAAGGGCATGGACCTCCCCCACCCTGACTATGCCACAGCCCCGCCGTGGGCAAGATCCTTGATAGAGTATTCTGTCATGAACCTGTCAAGGAGAAAGACTCAGTACTCTCCGTCTCTTTTGAAGGCTGAGGCGGAGAGGAACATTGCAGAAATCACTCCACCAGGTAGTAAAACCTACTTCACGGATGGTTCTGTAGACCCCATTTCCCACACTGCAGGCGCCGGCTTTGCAGCAAGGGACGTAGCACAAGCTATGCGGGTGTCCGACAATGCCTCCTCGCTCCAAGCAGAGGCTGTCGCTATTATGGGAGCCCTAGCCCATGCAGCCCAGAAGGACGGGCATGTTGTCATACATACAGACTCTAGGGCCGCCATTGACAGCCTGCAGCAAAGCACGCCCCTTGATAACGTTTACCTTCTGACCACGATTCTCACTATTGCCCAGAGAATCCTGGATCAGGGTAGACGCATTATCATCAACTGGATTCCAAGCCATGTTGGTATTAAAGGGAACGATGTAGCTGACAGGCTAGCGGAGGAAGGCAGGAAAAAACCCTTGAGTAATCTTGTGGTGCATCCTAGCCGAGAACTGCTAAGGCGTAAATTGATGGCTGCAGGGCAGGTCGGTGCCCTGCAGCGCCACAGAGAGGAAGCGAGAACCTCCCCCTCGGCCAGCTGGTACTCAGACGCCACAGGCTATGAGTCGCTGATACTCTCTAACAGAATACCAAGGCGAGCCGAAGTCAGTCTTCACAGACTGAGATTAGGCTACCCTTGTGCGTGGCAAATCATACCCACCATTGGGCATGATGAGCGATGCTGCAGCCATTGTGGCGCGCCGGACGCCAATTTAGAGCACTATCTGATGGAATGCGAGCACACTCGCTTCCTCAGGCAGGGCCCAGAGACGACAGCCGCCGGGTTGGTAAGGCGGCTATGCCTATTGCTTTCCCCGTGGCAACTGGAGCGCCTTCTGGCAATCCAACCGCCACGGTAAGCATTCAGTTATGATGATCAGATGAGTCAGCACTTATAGCTGGCAGAGGCCGGGCCGCCTCGTGCATATAGCCCGGGCGAAGGAAAGCCTTCGCAAATCTCTCTGAACTGAACTGAAGAAGACATGGACCTGTCTGCTTCTAACTACCTTGGGAGAGAGAGAGGGAGATGGAGAGGAAGAGAGAGAGAGAGAGCGAGGGAGAGAGAGAGAGAGAGAGAGAGAGAGAGAGAGAGAGAGAGAGAGAGAGAGAGAGAGAGAGAGAGAGAGAGAGAGAGAGAGAGAGAGAGAGAGAGAGAGAGAGAGAGAGAGACAGAGAGAGAGATTGGATTGAGAGATTGAGAGAGAGAGAGAGATTGGTTTGAGATTGAGATTGAAATTGAGATTGAGAGAGAGAGAGAGAGAGATTGGTTTGAGAGTGAGATTGAAATTGAGATTGAGAGAGAGAGAGAGAGAGAGATTGGTTTGAGAGTGAGATTGAAATTGAGATTGAGAGAGAGAGAGAGAGATTGGTTTGAGAGTGAGATTGAAATTGAGATTGAGAGAGAGAGAGAGAGAAAGAGAGAAAGAGAGAGAGAGAAACATGTCTGAAATGATACCACATGGTCGCCACGAAATCGCGATTCTGTTCTTATCTCTGAGGAAGGAACAGATAGTCACGAGCTTATCATTAGCTCAGGCCGTGCGAGGTCAGAGGTACATATGACCAGCCATCAACACTCCCTTCTCTGCTGCCGTGACCGTACGAAGCCCCTCCCTCTCGACCTGACCTCACCCTCGGGAGATACCACGTCGCTCCACGCCCAACTCATAGAGAGCGAAGCGAGAGGTGAGGGTGGGATTGAGGAGGGAGAGGGGGGGGGGTGGGGGGAGGATATACAGTTTAAACTTACCTAATAAATATTTACAAGAATCCAGTCTATAATTTATGATTCAAAAATAATTTAACCGATATGAATCGTAAGAAACTTATATATGAGAAAGAGAGAATACTAAGTGGAATAGATATATGAATAGACAGAGAGAGAGAAATATATTTAAACAAAATAAGTGAGACTAGAAAAAAAAAATTGAATTTATGCCTGCGAGTTATAAAAAACCCT
>NW_028234407.1:36246090-36248590 GCF_977035675.1 Penaeus japonicus | reverse complement strand
TCAGTCCAAGACGCGGCTGATGTGTGCCAATAGTGGACGTACTGCACTTTTTCTTTGCGTCCTCGCTCCTTGCGGCCATGACATGCGAACGGCGAGCCAAGAAGACATGCGGGCTGCGTCTTGTACCCGCATCTTACGCCTGACGCCCTGCCCGCCACTTTGGCTTCGAGGGCAAGGCCTGTGGCGCTCCTGGTCTTTATTCTTTGTTCTCTATTATTTGCCCTTCATTCTTTATTCTCTTTCTCTGTCTCTGTCTCTGTCTCTGTCTCTGTTTGTCTGTCTCTGTTTCTGTATCTGTCTGTCTCTGTCTCTGTCTCTGTCTCTGTCTCTGTCTGTCTCTGTCTCTGTCTCTGTCTCTGTCTCTGTCTCTGTCTCTGTCTCTGTCTCTGTCTGTCTCTGTCTCTGTCTCTGTCTCTGTCTCTGTTTCTGTCTCTGTATCTGTCTCTCTCTCTCTCCTTATGACCCCTCCTCCTCCCTTACACCCTCTCCTTCCCTTCTCTCCCTCGAACTCGTCGTTGTGTAACATACGCTGGTCCCTTTCAGAGTCCATGCCTAATCGACCTCTTGCCTATCGGTGTATCTGTGACAGTAAGCGCCCTAAGCATGAAAGGAACAAGTAATTGACACTGCAAAAAAAAAGGAATGAAAGAAAGGGGGCAAATAGATATTCAATATGCATCACCTTATTCTAGTAACGAACAGAGCAACTGCCTACGCCGATGGCTTCAAAACTCTTATTTTCCTGAAATGTCAGCTTAGAAAGTAACATGCGAGAGACAAACAGCTATGTGGCTCGATAGTACGAGTTCTAGCACGTACCAGACGACAAGTTCATACAAAATATAAATAGCCATCTAACCAATAGGTAAAACCCAGCAATGATCGAACCAACTGAACACCCATGACCACGCCACGCCGTCTCTTTCGACACCGCCTGAAATCACGTCCGCCATTCCGTCATCCTCCTCCGTGTTTATTTTCTTTCCGGGATGATTCAGTTCCCTGGAAGAATGGACGGCGAAGAGAAAGACGTAGGTGCCATTGCTTAAGAAAAAGGGGAAATGGCCTTTTGTTTCACGTTGCGTTAGGTGGAGGAATGTTAGTGTTTCTGCTCTGCTAAGCTGGATGTTGGAGAGCGAACGAGGGTGAAGAGGGTCCGAGAGGGTGAAGGCGGGGCGAAAAGGGCATAGGACGAGAGAAACGGGAGCAGGTGAATAAATGGGTGGAGACGGAGAAGAGGGAATCAAACGAGATGGAAAAAGGAAGGCAAAAAAATGTCAATTAGTAAGAGAAAAAAAGAATAGAGGGAAGGGGGAGAGCACAAAGAGCGCTCTGTCCACCGAACGAGGGATATCAAATGAACATGACACTTTCCTCCCGAGGAAGGGCTTTCTATCCTCACCTCATCCCATCCGCCGAGGTCTCAGATCACCGTCCTCCTTCAGCTCATCCACCTCCCTCATCCTCAACACATCCACCTCATTCATCCCTTGCCCCCTGAGATTCACCCATCCGAGGAGAGCGTGAGTGAGATCTCTGCTCCAACAACGACTCACTTATCGCAAGGGAAACGCCGGTTGTCGGTGCGAGCAAATTACGTGCTCTCGCGGCGACAACACCGACCGGGGAGTGTTGCCAGATACAAAGCATTTTCACTCAGACGGATGTGAGGAAAGCGTAGACGAAACGGTATGCTATCACAAGATTAACCATTAACAAATACATTATCTTCAGCTGAATTCCAAGTTGTCTTCGGTTTCTCAGTTTTCTCCTCTATCTTTTTCCTCCTAATCCCAATGGGGTTACAAAACGCATTTGTCTAAAAAGGATACAATCTGATGCAGGATCACAAAAAAAAATGACAGGCCCAACACAGTAATGCTCCAATCCTCTTTGCAGTTAGGAATGACGTCACTATTATTATCACAGGGCAGAGGTTACCGTCGCCATTCTGTTACACAAGATATACAGAAAAACACGTTCATTGGTATGGCGGGTTTTAGAGTGCGCGATTGTGTTATATGTAATTTATATATACACATATATATGTATGTATATATATACACATGTATATGTATGTGTGTATGTGTGTGTGTGTGTGTGTGTGTGTGTGTGTGTGTGTGTGTGTGTGTTTGTGTATGTGTGTGTGTGTGTGTGTGTGTGTGTGTGTGTGTGTGTGTGTGTGTGTGTGTGTGTGTGTGTGTGTATGTGTGTGTGTGTGTGTCCGTGCGTGTGTGTGTGATACGCAAAATCCTCCGATAATAAACCAAATGTGCAACGAGTGACCATTCTACAGGGGGCATAAAACCAAAGGGGAAAGGCAGCCCTTGGCAGTAAGAATGTCGTGTAGTATTTCTCTCGGTTTTCCAGGCAGCCTCGGGAGTAAAAAATAAACTCACAGATACGGTCATGGGGAAAATTATCTTGAAATACATAATTATCCGTAAGTATTTTTTCGTCCATTTTTCCTTCGGATTACTTAACTGGATCTCATTGCCAA
>NW_028234407.1:36223590-36228590 GCF_977035675.1 Penaeus japonicus | reverse complement strand
CGCAGCCCTCTAAAATCCTTACACTTCGAAAGATGTAACTATATGACAGACAGATGTCACTCGAAACAGACTACTACCGCTCTGCTTGTAAAACCTTTGAGAGTTGAACTGTGAGTAGAAATGACATAAAATAGAGAGTACACACACATGGAAATGATCCTAGCAATGCTATTTCCATGTTCACATCAGAAAACTCCGTTGCCTTCAAGAAACTGGCGAACAGCGCTGCAGCAAAAAGGCAGAACGCATTGACTCCAAAATCCATGTTTTGAGAAAATCGATGTTAAAAGTTTGGCTGCATGTATATTTACTCCTATCATTGTTATCGATATACAAAACTGACCATACCTTTATTGACATTCAGACACCATGATGGTTGTATCAAATTCGTCTTTAAATGACGATTCCACAGATACCAAATTCATAAAAATCGCCTTTTTGGAGTTAATGCGTTCTGCCTTTTCACTGCAGAGCATATGTCTACCGTTGCCTCTAGGTTCACTTGCCAGTTCAAACCATCTTGGATCAAACCTCTCCGTGGAAGAAACAAGCTAGCAGGTAAGAATTTAGAAATTATATGATGTTCAAGGTTCAAGAAGGTCGTGGAGTGGGAAGCATACTCGCGGCAAGAAGGAAGGGAAGGGAGGAAGAGAGGGACTGACGAAATGAGATGGTAGGATGAGAGAAAGAGAAGGAATGAGGAGGGAGGAAGAGGAAGAGGGGGGAGGGGGAGAGAGAGTCAGATAATCAGAAAGAACGGAGAAACATGGGGTGAAGGAGAGAACATGATATAAAGAGAGGAAAAAATAAAGAGACAGACTTATGAATAAACATACAATACATACGAAGAATGCGAAGAAGAAAGAAGAAAAAAAGGAATAAAAAGAAAAAGAAGGAGAAAGAAGAAGAGAGAGAGAAAAAAAAGAAAAAGGACCACGAGGAGGAAAAAGAATAAAAAGAAAAAAAAAAGAGAAAGAAGAAGGAGGAGGAGAGAAAATGAAGTGGGGAGAAAGATGACGGGATGGCGAACGGACGAAAGGGAATAGCAAATACGAAAATCACACTGAATCAACACAACAGATGACGTCACGCATTCACACCGCGATCCTCTGTCTCGTAAACCATTTTGTGTTACAATCGCCCTTATCGTGTTTCATGCCCAACCATGTGTTTTGTAACGGAGCCGCATCACGTGGTACACATCGGCCTCAAGCACAAGGGCACAGAGACCCTCCTCCCCCCTTCCCTTTTTCCTCTCTTCTCCCTTCTCTTCTTCTTCCTCCTCCTCCCCTTTTTCCTCCTTTGTCCCTTCTCCCTCCTTCTCTTTCTCTTCCTCTTCTCCTTCCTCTCTCTTCCCTTTTTCTTGCTTTTCCACTTCCCCCTCCTCCCCCATCCCCCTTTCCTCCTCTCTCTCTCCCTTCTCCCTCCTTCCCTTCATCTTCCTCTTCCAATTCCTCCCCCTCTCTCTGCGCACTATTCCGAAGAGTTCGATAATGCTCAACGACTGAAGTGTGCCGAATGCAAACTCGAAACCACCATTTCATAATTTCACTGATATTCTGTATTCTACCCTCACTCTCATGTCAATATCTTATCATTATTGTCTGTGTGTGTGTGTGTGTGTCAGTGTGTGTGTGTGTGTGTGTGTGTGTGTGTGTGTGTGTGTGTGTGTGTGTGTGTGTGTGTGTGTGTGTGTGTGAGTGCATAATGCATGGGAAAAAATATTCTTCTATCATTCTTATCCGCACCACTGTTATAAAAAAATATATATATCCATTTCTTCTACTTCTCAAAGCATAACCTCTTTTTCCGCCTTTTTCGTGTTCTCTTTCTGTTTTCACTTCCACCTCTGCTTCCATCGGCCGCCAGTTACCATGGTGAGACATGCTTGCCGTACCCCCACTCCCTCCCACTTACCCCACGTACCCTGCAAGGTCACTATTACAGTGGCGTCAATGCTAGGCTGCCAAGGATGACCCTGGTAATGTCGCCATCTCTTCTGCATTTCTAAAAAAGATGTAGTGTGTGCGAAAACACACACACGCACACACACACACACATACACACGCGCGCACATTCACACACACACACACACACACACACACTTACGTGCGCGTACATGCACACATAGCACGCACACACACACACACACACACACACACACACACACACACACACACACACACACACACACACACACACACACACACACACACACACACACAGACGCACACAGTATCCATTATGGCAATCTGCCCAACGGCAAGTGTTTCACTGCTCATGAGTATTAAGAGCGCATAATCGGAGAAGAATACTGGTTTCTCCCTCTATAGTCGCGGAATGGCAGGCAGCACCGCGAAACCACTCTATGTTGTCCGCGCTGCCATGTACAAAGTCTGGTCGGTCTGAATATACGGATTTGCTTATCTGCGAACGGGACCATTCCGCTAGGTCTTGTGAGGTCTTGTGAGGCTAAGGACTGCCGTCAAGAACTGTCCCATAGTAGGGAATCGCGGTGATAGGAAGTATATACATATATTTGGCATACGACCGCACGCACGCACGCACGTATATACACACACACACATACACATATACATATATATATATACATCTCTATAAATATTTACGTAAATATGTATATATATGTATATATATATACATATATATACATATATATAAATATACATATATATATACATATATATATATATATATATATATATATAGAGAGAGAGAGAGAGAGAGAGAGAGAGAGAGAGAGAGAGAGAGAGAGAGAGAGAGAGAGAGAGAGAGAGAGAGAGAGAGAGAGAGAGAGAGAGAGAGAGAGAGAGAAAGAGAAAGAGAGAAAGAGAGAGAGAGAGAAAGAGAGAGAGAGAGAAAGAAAGAAAGAAAGAAATGCATTTAGACAAGAGTGCGTGTGCGCGTGTGTGCCTGGATGTATCCCAAAGAGAGAAAAAGGAAAATGCTTCTCGCCGCCATTATAAAGATGAGCGGCATCGGACCCAACGCGCAAGTCGCCCGGGAGTTTCCTTCGGAGAGAGAGACGTGAATATTCACACGGAGGAAATGTTACCCTGGAGAGATGCCTTTCACCTACACGCCAACATAGTACGGTTTCTAGTTTTTATTTGTCGCTGATGACTGTTCTTCGCTCTCTAATAGCAATTGTAGAAGAGCATTAGGAGATTTCATCCTGCGAACTGAATGGTTAAAAATAAAGGGTATTAGCCTGTATGCGTTCATCATAACGTGAATTATAGAAAGTACTTATGTATAGATTTTTAGATTCATATAATTACTGTTACCATTATTGGAAATGTTGGGAGTTTGGGCGTTGTGTTATCATTATCGTCATTGCTATTACTAATATCCCGATAATGATGATCATCATAACTAGTGATAATTATACCATTGCTAGTTTTAGCATTATAGCGAATGTTAGTATCATATCATATCATAACCATTATCATTGATTTTATAACCATCATGATCGCCACTGCCATTATTAATAACCTAAGTGAGCAAGCGTATAAAAAGTCAGGTCGCGATATGTCTTGCCACTTAAAATAATTGTTAATATAAGTTAATCAGTATATTCCAATTTCCACTCATCTACACTTTTCCATTTCCCTCGTTCTTTACACAACGCAGTTATAGGGACACAGCATAAGACTCTTTCAATGTCAGAACACATACAATCTCGGGTTGGCTAGGCCTACTGCGAAACAACCGAGGCCTCTTACCTCTTCCCGACTACACATTAACCTACTTCGCCACACAGACACCGTTTCTTCTGTTTATCTTACACCCTAAGCAAGTAAATACATCACCGAATAAGTGTGAGTCAGAATTACCGCATCTGATTTCTCTCGAGTCCTTGGTTTTGGGGAAAGACCGGATCTCCTCATACTTCGTCTATCTTTATCAGAAGATACCAATGAAATTACACCTTTATATCGTAACGGGGAGTCTAATTCCCCTCGAAACGTCACGGTTCATTACCCCATTACCCCTTCCATACTGTGACTGTGTTTCATTCTATTTCATACACACGTTACTGATTATTATATAATAACTCTTGTTCATATAAGGTCAGTAAAGCCTCAACCACAACAGTACATGAGTACTTGCAACACCCTTTATTCCAAATCCATGATTTGCATTTTGAGGTGAAAGACTATTTATCCGTTCTGATATTATGCATTCCCTCGAGTGCGTTTTACACCTTGTTATTGTCTGCCATGGAGCTCGCGTTCCGTCATCTAAATGCAGCACAGAAAAACAATGTCTAATTTCGAAATGTCGGAAGCCAGAGCGCGAGAATAGCGGTGGCTGTCAACGTTACTGAATTCTTAGTTTCCCGATGTTATACGTACGCCTTGTACGTTTATGCATGTTGATAGAGCAATAGTGATGACGTTTCCAGGAATAGGAATAATATCAAGACTGATTGATAATACTAATACGGAAAATGACCAAGAACATCAAACACAAGATGAAGAAGACAATGATTATATTAATAATATTAAAAATAATAACACCAATAAAAGTAAGATTAATGTTAGTGATAATAATAACAATAAGGAATATCAAGGGTAATGATAAAAATAATGACAAATGAATGATGCTAATGGCAATGATGATAATCATCATTTTAATAACAATCATGAAAATTATAACAATAATAGTGATAAATATAACAACAGTAACAATTACAAAAATAATGTCAATGAATTCAACAATAATAAAAGTCGCAATGGCATAACAACAACAACAAAATCAACAATAATGATACAGCAACAAAATATAACAGTAACAGCTACCATTCCCGTCACCATATCAAGTAAAATCACCATCACTCCCAGAAGACAATTCCGTCACCCACAAAAGCCTCCTCGCACCATACTAAATTAGCCACAGGACATATATTTTATCATTATAACTATCATTATTATTGGTAACATGAGTAGTAGTATCCATCATCACTACTGTTATTA
>NW_028234407.1:36171090-36173590 GCF_977035675.1 Penaeus japonicus | reverse complement strand
GCCATTCAAATGTCTGTGATTGGTCAATAAATTTGTCGGTCAGATCAATTGTTTCCTTATTGGTGCTATTATTGTCACGTGACATCATTGCCTATTAGCGATATTTTTTTGTACTTATGCGGGCGAAGTAAGGGCATGTGCAGACTCTATATTTTTCAGTTTCCAGTTCGTCAGTGCAGTGGAAGTATATCCCTTTTCTCACTTTTTAATTAATTTCAAAATGATATTCCTCACTTATTTTACGTTTCCGGAAGAAAAGAGTTTTACCGTGTTACGTCATAATTATAACTACATCATGCTGTAAGGTTAGTTTTTTGCTATGTTTGGTTGTGTCTTTATCCAATTATACCCTAAAGTCTGCACAGTGTAAAAATTTAAAGGAATTATTTGGAAAATACCTGGAATAAATTTCAAAATGGAAATTTACTGAGTTTATTTCAAGGACAATTGACCCATGCTTTGGTCTGTAATGCAATGCCCACAATTGGCATAATTTCAAGCAATAGCTGTGGTCTTTCGGTTTAAATTTCCATCAAAAGCTAAGAAACCTCCACCACATATATTTTGGAAAGAGAGAGATTGGAGTGGTTCCTTATTTGATGATATTTTTCTTGGGAAGTCAACAAGCTTTATTGTGCTAGTATGTATGTGTTAGAGATTTATTAGCCTTTGCCTAAGTGCTGACAGGTGCAGAGGCAATCAGTGAGTAGGCCAGCGGTAGATGCAGGGAAGCCTTGGTATATAACTGATAGATACATGTGACTTATATATTTGATAGAACTGTACCTCGTATTACTCCAGCTAACAAGCTTGGTGGCACTAAGATTTTTTTTCATCATGTAAAATATGTTCATCACTAATTGGCAATTAAGCCATTCAGTGTGTGTTTTTCCCTCTCTCAATATGAGGGTTTGTGTAGGAAAATTCCCTCAAGCTGTCATCCTTGTAGTAAAACATATGTTATCTGACAATATAAAACATAAATTTCCCCTTATTTTTGTAGTACTTTTACTCCCTTCTTCTATACTATGTTTTTTCATTAACCACAAAAGTCCTTTTTTTTGACTTAGGGTTAGAAGAATGGAGAAAAATAATTGAGCCAAGCTTTAGTTCAATCACAAAAGATATGGTCTGACATTGGATGCATGAATTATGAATGACCTCCATCTTAAATGCGGAATTTACTTCATACTGTATGAATCAATGATATTCCTAACCCCTTCTTGATTGCTATATTACCCTAGGTAGGAACTCTGTCCCATTTAGCCCCTCTGTCAATTGCTGTATTATTGTAACTAGAGGCCCCAGCCCCTGGACTCCTTTCTGATTTCTTTTCCTACCTGACCAGTCTTCTATTACAATATTCAATACCTGTAAAGATGCAACTTGTGAAGGGGAAAGACTTGATAGGGATAGAATGGCAAGGAACCTTTGATTTCCTTTGGGTATGTGCTGCTTGAACATGGATGTTGCAGTTCACTGATTTTAACATGATGCATGAGATTAAATAATTTGATCAATAATTCATTATCACTGAAATATTTATGAAGGCATTTAGAAGCAGGAAATAGCACTGTCAACAGACTTTACTTAAGGAATATTATTAGTAATGTAACAACAGAATTATCAAATTTGCCAGTGGATGGCTGCGCTTGTGCAATGTATGGATGTGAGAAGTATTCTCTATTTATAAATGTGTGCAATGCATGGCATATATAAGGAAGGAATATTTATTGAATAGTAATTTTTTTTTATCGTTATATAATTTGAAGTAGGAAAACATGAAGAGTACAATGCATTCCTAAAAGTAATAATGATGATTGGTAGTGACAGTGATCTGTATGGGCAAAAGCAGATAATGCAGGGTTGATGATGTCTAGTAGTTAATATCTTTTGAACAATTTTGATGTTCCATATGCTACTATCATTATTATTTACCTCCTTGTCACACTTTTAATGTTAGGAATAACCATATATATTAATCCAGTCACGACGGGGGCATTCCAGCCTTGCATGTTACAATGCCGGGGCTCTCGAACGCTTAGGCCTAAATCAATTAAATGACTGACGCCATATGGTGCCACCCGGCAAACGGGCTCTTGAATGAGCGGTACTGTAGTGTACCACCCATTCAGAGAGGGTTAAGTAAAGTCTTTATTTTCAATTTGTAATGGAAATGTGGTAGATAAAGTGTCTTACTAACTTTACTTAAAGTTTGCGGTGTTGGTTATGGTTATCATATAGTAAAAAAAAATATGTAAATAAGGATAGATAAGAAGATAGAAAACAAAAACACTTTTCAGTTCATGATGTTTTTTTCATGACAGCTATTTGATATTTATCAGCATCACTACTTTACATCTCATTATAGATTTTTTTAGACTAGTTTTGATCTATCCCGTATAGGTATGAAGGTGTCAGATATTAGAAAAGCAATGAAAAGTTTGATGTGTGAGTTAGGTCTTGACTAAGCAGTGTCATCCCTCTTTTCACTAACACC
>NW_028234407.1:36163590-36166090 GCF_977035675.1 Penaeus japonicus | reverse complement strand
CATCCAGCGAGGTGTGGTATTGCTAGAGGAACTCTACAAACGACCCGATGAAATGGGCAAACGAGACTATGTGTTCTACCTTGCCATTGGAAATGCTCGTATGAAGGTCAGATACGAGTGCATTCATATTAATTTTGATCACTTAATCCAACTGTGTATAATTAGATGTCTTGTTGCCCATTTCAATATTTCTTACATTTTATGGGATTGGAATTTTTGTTTAACGAATACAGATTTGCCCTGTTTCTGTTTGTTTGGTTATTCACTTACGTGTTTATTTTTACAAGGATTGTGTCCTGTAGAAAAGGTGAATTTTGGTTTAGAAAAATGTTTTATATATATTTATATGTTTATATATTTGTATATTTAGTTAGATTTAGATGTAGATAAATGAATGAATATGTGAATATGAGTGTTGCTATTATTCAAACTAAATAATGGAATTGATATATAGAAATCATATTAATAATCTTTGGTTGCGAAAAAAAAAAAAAAAAAAAAAAGTCAGTTTGTAATATATATATATAAGGCATAAATATAAGGTATACCATAATATGTACATATATATTAATATATAAGTATGCTGATATAGTGATATTATAATATTAGGATATATATATATATATAATGATATAAAATATATATATATGTCACTGCACTCTCTCTCTCTTCTGCCGGTCTCTCTCTCTCTCTTCTCTCACTCTCTCTCTCATCTCCTCTCTCTCTCTCCCTCTCCTCCTCTCTCTCTCTCTCATCTCTCACTATAATAATATATATAATATATATATATATATAATATATATATATATATACTACATACATACATATAAGTAGAGAGATAGAGATAGAGGTGGAGATAGAGATAGATATACAGATATATAGATATATAGATATATAGATATATAGACATATAGACATATAGACATATAGACACACACACACACACACACACACACACACACACACACACACACACACACACAACACACACACACACACAACACCCACACACCCACACAACACACACACAAATATATATTATATACATATATTATTATATATAATTATTATATATATATATATATATATATATATATATATATATATATATAAAGTTGTGTGTGTGTATGTGTTGTGTATATGTATGTTAATGTGTATGTGTAATATGTATGTATTGTGTGTGTGTGTGTGTGTTGTGTGTGTGTGTGTGTGTGTGTGGGTGTGTGTGGTGTGTGTGTGTGTATTTATGTATATGTAAATCTATTATATATATATATAATATAATATAATGAAAGAGAGAGAGGGAGACAGACAGTTATATATGTATATTTTATATATTTATATAAGTTATGCATTTGTATATTTTATGTTGAATTCTATGTAATATTAGATATATATATAGTTATTGATGTATCATTATATCATTAGTGTATACATGATATTATATGAAGTATACTATATCTACCGTTATATATATATGTTATTATATTATATATATTGATATATATTGATATATATTCAATATATATGCATAATAGTTATATAGTATATATATTACTGCCACTAATATTAATTATATATAATATCTATACATACACTGTATATAAATATATAGTATTTATACATACGTACTGAATTAAATATATGCATATATAATATATAGTATAACACATAACAGACAGACCAGTAACGATCAGATTTTTATATATATATTATATATATATATGCTTTATAATATATATATAATTATATAAGTATATAAGTATATATGTATATATATAATATATATATATATATATATATAGTTTATATATATAATATATATATATATATATATAAATATGTATATAAATATATATATATAATATATATATATATATATATATATATATATATAATATATGGTATATATATATACTAAAATATATATGCATATATATATATAGTTAATATTATACAAGTTTATATGTATATGTATAAGTATAATATATATATAGTATATATATATATATATATATTTGTATTTATATTTTTATATATTTAGATTCTTTGGTGTATATATATATATATATATATATATATATCAATATATATATATATATATATATATATTGTATTTTATATTTATATGCTATCTATATTCTTGTGTGTTATAGTGATATATATATTTTTATATATTTATATTTAGATATATGTTAGATATATATCACACACACACACACACAGATATATATATATATAGATATATATATATATATATATATATATATATATATATATATATAGTATATATACCGCACTCACCACAAGCATCGCACGACAAGCAAGCTTCACACACACACGCATGCACACGCATTGCACACACACGTACACGCACTTTGTCTCACACATGCACACACAGCAACACATCACACAGCACACACACACATACACTAACACACACACACACACACACACACACACACACACACACACACACTACATACACATAAACAAATAC
>NW_028234407.1:36151090-36153590 GCF_977035675.1 Penaeus japonicus | reverse complement strand
TTATACAAACCAAACATTTTGATATTTGAATTTATCATTCGACAGTTGTCAGTTTCACCACATATTGGAACAAATGAGAAACTATTTCATAACCCGTCTTTTGTCTGTCTATTCATATATACAAATATCCACGTTAGGAAAACTAGTCAACTTATATCGATTAGTCAGTAGACACTCTCCTCCTTTTTGTCTTCGATCCATTGTACTATCAATAGTTTATCTTCATATGCTCCGATAAAAACACAATGTCAATCCAAAAAATCATCTGGCATATTTCACAGAATAAGTCCTATGTTTGAAAATATCGACTTGCCTTGTCATATGATGTCCAAGAAGACTTTTCAGAAAAAAAAAATATTCGGACCTAGTCATACTAATGGGCAGTGCTAAGGCTGGGCAAGAATAGATAGAATTAGAATCGACTATCATAAACATAGATCCGATGAGTTTGGTGGAATTGATTTATCAGGTAAATATATGAGGGCAGTCCACCTAACACCTCCCCTGCGGTCCAATGAGCAGCTAATGATAATAATCTCTCATCTTTGTCATGCCCCCCCCCCTTCTGTCTTAGAAGCATGGATGAACAACACATTAAATAAAAATTCATTTATACAGATGTATATATATGTATATGTATATATATATGTATATATATATACATACATATATTATATATATACATTTACATATATATTATATATACATATACATTTACATATATATCATGTATATATATATATATATATATATATATATATATATATATATATATATATATATATATGTATATGTATATATATATATATATATATATATATATATATATATATATATATACATATATTGTGTGTGTGTGTGTGTGTGTGTGTCTGTCTGTGTGTATGTATCAGATAGAAAGGTTAATTGAAAACAAAACAACAAAATTACATATTAGCTGAGCATCATCAAAAAGACTAATAATCATGGCTGATTATTTTCACAAGATGCAAACAGCTATTTACTTAAAAGTTAGTCATAAAAATCATTCATGTGATCATACAAACACAAACAGCGGTCATAAAAAGGATTTCTAAATTTATTTGTTCTTTTAAGGATTTCGAATAACCGCTTCATTATCTATCGAAACAACTGTCATATTCCACAGAATTGAATTGAAAGTGAATCAGTGTTTTGTACGAAAATGTTCAGTTTCAGATCTTAATTCTTGAAGAAATTTTGCTGTTCGTGAAGATGGTGTAATACTAGCGAAATTTGAGTACATCTCCAGTCCACTGGTCTCATAATTTAATTTCAGTTTCCGATGACTTTCGAAAATAGGAAAACAAAAACAAAGTAATACTTCTTGGTTTATTTAGAAATATAAAGTAACAAAAAATATTTCAGTTATTAAAGTTTAAAATATAAAACAAAATATTGGATCCTGGAAAAAAAAGACATACATATGCATTTGAAAAATAAACACGTTAAAAAACGATAAGGTGTGCTTAATCAACTTCCTCCACAGTGGGACCATTTCCTGGGGTGGCACCGTATCCAGGGGAGGTACCGTATCCAGGGGATCCAGCTGATCCATGGATCTTACTCGCTATTGGTCGCCACACCTGTTCCAATTCCTTCATCTTGTACTCGTATTCGTCCTTCTCTCCTAACTGATTAGCGTCCAGCCACCTCAACGTTTCTTCCACCTTCTCTTCCACACAACGCTTTTCATCAGGCGACACCTTGCTCGATACTGAAGCTTCATTTACGGAAGACTTGACGCTGAAACAAAGGGATTCAAGTCGATTCTTGGCTTCAATGCGATCTCGTTGTTTAGCGTCTTCTTCCCGATAGGATTCTGCCTCATTGACCATTCTCTCGATTTCCTCTTTGCTGAGACGACCCTTGTCGTTGGTGATGGTGATCTTGTTCTCTTTCCCTGTGGACTTGTCTACCGCTGTCACGTTGAGGATACCGTTGGCGTCCACGTCGAAAGTGACTTCGATTTGTGGTACTCCTCGAGGAGCTGGAGGAATGCCACTTAACTCAAACTTGCCCAACAAATTGTTATCCTTGGTCATGGCTCTTTCTCCTTCGTATACTTGAATCAGTACACCTGGTTGGTTGTCAGAATATGTAGTGAAGATCTGGGAATGTTTGGTAGGAATCGTGGTATTGCGCTTGATGAGGGCGGTCATGACTCCACCCGCTGTTTCTATACCCATTGAAAGTGGACTTACATCAAGAAGTAACATGTCCTTCACAGTTTCGGACTGATCACCACGTAAAATGGCTGCTTGAACTGCAGCTCCATAAGCAACGGCTTCATCTGGGTTGATAGACTTGTTCAATTCCTTTCCATTGAAGAAATCTTGAAGAAGTTTTTGCACTTTGGGAATACGTGTAGATCCGCCTACCAACACTATTTCGTCAATGCTGGTCTTGTCTAATTTGGCATCTCGTAGAGCTTTCTCCACGGGTTCTAGAGTTCCTCGGAATAGGTCAGAACAAAGCTCTT
>NW_028234407.1:36136090-36146090 GCF_977035675.1 Penaeus japonicus | reverse complement strand
GAGATCATCGCCAACGACCAGGGCAACAGGACCACGCCCTCCTACGTGGCCTTCACAGACACCGAGAGACTCATCGGAGATGCCGCTAAGAATCAGGTAAGCTCAAAATGCCGAGTTATTTTCTTGTTTTAGCTTCCAATTATGAGAAACCTTCAGTATACATGAATACTATTCATTTAATAGTTTTTGATAATGATCCGACAAAAATCATTGCCATTGCTTATATTTTGTTCTTTGATTAAACAGGTGGCCATGAACCCCAGTAACACGGTGTTCGATGCCAAACGTCTGATCGGTCGGAAGTTCGAGGATCCAACCATTCAGAACGACATGAAGCACTGGCCTTTCACTGTCGTCAGCCAAGGCGGAAAACCCAAGCTGAAAGTGGAATTCAAGGGAGAAAGCAAGACCTTCAACCCTGAAGAGATCTCGTCCATGGTGCTCACCAAGATGAAGGAGACAGCCGAAGCCTACCTAGGAAAGACCGTCAAAGACGCCGTCATCACGGTCCCCGCCTACTTCAACGACTCACAGCGACAAGCCACCAAGGACGCAGGAACCATTGCGGGCATCAACGTTCTGAGAATCATCAATGAACCAACAGCTGCCGCCATTGCTTATGGCCTTGACAAGAAAAAAGGGAGAAAGGGAGAGCGAAACGTGTTGATCTTCGACTTGGGAGGAGGTACCTTCGACGTGTCCATCCTGAGGATCGACGATGGAGTGTTCGAAGTGAAGTCAACAGCTGGAGACACGCATTTGGGAGGTGAAGACTTCGATAACAGGATGGTTACTCACTTCACTCAAGAGTTTCAGAGAAAGTACAAGAAGGATTTGAGCACAAACAAACGCGCACTTCGACGTCTTCGAACCGCCTGTGAACGAGCAAAGCGAACTCTTTCTTCTTCCACTCAAGCCAGTCTAGAAATTGATTCTCTATTCGAGGGCATTGACTTTTACACTTCCATCACTCGTGCAAGATTTGAAGAGCTTTGTTCTGACCTATTCCGAGGAACTCTAGAACCCGTGGAGAAAGCTCTACGAGATGCCAAATTAGACAAGACCAGCATTGACGAAATAGTGTTGGTAGGCGGATCTACACGTATTCCCAAAGTGCAAAAACTTCTTCAAGATTTCTTCAATGGAAAGGAATTGAACAAGTCTATCAACCCAGATGAAGCCGTTGCTTATGGAGCTGCAGTTCAAGCAGCCATTTTACGTGGTGATCAGTCCGAAACTGTGAAGGACATGTTACTTCTTGATGTAAGTCCACTTTCAATGGGTATAGAAACAGCGGGTGGAGTCATGACCGCCCTCATCAAGCGCAATACCACGATTCCTACCAAACATTCCCAGATCTTCACTACATATTCTGACAACCAACCAGGTGTACTGATTCAAGTATACGAAGGAGAAAGAGCCATGACCAAGGATAACAATTTGTTGGGCAAGTTTGAGTTAAGTGGCATTCCTCCAGCTCCTCGAGGAGTACCACAAATCGAAGTCACTTTCGACGTGGACGCCAACGGTATCCTCAACGTGACAGCGGTAGACAAGTCCACAGGGAAAGAGAACAAGATCACCATCACCAACGACAAGGGTCGTCTCAGCAAAGAGGAAATCGAGAGAATGGTCAATGAGGCAGAATCCTATCGGGAAGAAGACGCTAAACAACGAGATCGCATTGAAGCCAAGAATCGACTTGAATCCCTTTGTTTCAGCGTCAAGTCTTCCGTAAATGAAGCTTCAGTATCGAGCAAGGTGTCGCCTGATGAAAAGCGTTGTGTGGAACAGAAGGTGGAAGAAACGTTGAGGTGGCTGGACGCTAATCAGTTAGGAGAGAAGGACGAATACGAGTACAAGATGAAGGAATTGGAACAGGTGTGGCGACCAATAGCGAGTAAGATCCATGGATCAGCTGGATCCCCTGGATACGGTGCCTCCCCAGGAAATGGTCCCACTGTGGAGGAAGTCGATTAAGAGTTATTAAAGTTTTGTTACCAATAACTGTGATAATTTTTTTCTACAATGTCTTAATCCTTTCGACCTTAATTACTTTGTATTAATTTATATATTTTTACTACAGATAATAAAGTTTGTTTTGAAATTTTGTTTCTTAAAACTAGATCCCATCGGTATAGTCTAAGAAAACAAAGTTACTAGAAAATAACGATGATATATACGACATATTGAAAGGTGATCGTTGAGTTTTCGGCTCTTTGAGAAACGGTTTTACAACTACCTCAAGATTATCTTAAAGAAACTCTTGAATGATCCGTTACTTATCTATGGTCAAATATATGCATTAAGATTCAATAATCAAACAATTTGCAAATGTAAAGATAATGAATACTACTCTTTGTTGTATCATCCTAAATAGAATAGCACGCATCAGAAAACATATTGAATGACTTGAGTTATTCTCTCTCTTTCTCTCAAATCTGACAAGACAAGAAATGTTGCTTCTAATGACTACATATGAAAACATTATGACCAGTAGATATCCTTGTCCGTCCTCAAGATTTTAGCTGAAAAACGAACTGACATCCACTCCAAAACAATTATTCTGATAATGATACTAATCACAAAGGCACTGATAATAAAACTGCAATCAAAATTAGTAGCAAGAATAAATTAATGGAGGGATTATAATTATGATTATAGTAATGCTAATAGTGATCATTTACATCTTGCTAAGAACGACAGAATCGGTACTAATAGTGTTCGAGAAACAAATTAGGGGAATGGTACTGGACATAGGGGAAATACTGAAGAATAATACAAAAAAAAAAGTAGTAGCAATCCAACTACTATATTGACCCTGATGCTCATGCGTCAGTGACCTTTTTAGTGACACTTTTTGTGTGACCTTGACATATGTTTGTGATACTTTTTCTGACCTTGATCATGACTTATTTTGTAGGTGACATTCTTGCGACCTTGAGACAAATGATCAGCTTCTACAAATGCAAATCCCCCCCCCCAAAAAAAAAAAGGATAACCGAAGAGACTTTCAAGAGCTGTTCTTACAAGTAGAAACTCTTATGTCAGCAAAGATTATAACAAATGTAATAGCCATAACAAATGTTGTATGAATGAAAAAAATCATGGCGATAATCATATTGATGACTACATTAGGAATAATAGTTACAATATTAATAGTAATGATAGTAACAGTAGTAATCATAATAGTGTAAATGATAACAGCAATAGTAATAGTAGTTATAGCAGTGATGACGATAATAGTAGCAATGATAATAACAATAACAATAACGATAATGATGATGAATATGACAACAATGAAAATGATAATAATGATGCTATTGTGCCAAAAATATAGACAAAGGTATAGTACGGAATAGATTGACTACGTCAGATGTAATTGCATCTGTTGTATTATGAAGTTATTGAGTCTTCATAATGACCACTGATGAAAGCGAGGTTCACGTGTGTGTGTAGTATGATTGGGTGCGTGGTCCAGAAGAAAAAGTGTTCTACTCGGGTTTATTCAGTCTCTGGTAAAACACAACATAAAAACACTACCTAAGCCAGAGTCACCACACTCTGCCACGACACGGACGAGCACTTGACCCTCAAACTCTTCTCTCTTGACCTCCTGGCTCCTTGCTTTTAATCCGCACAAAAAGCCCAGGTGAGTGAGTGACGTGGAGTAGTTGTTGACCTGATGTTGTCTCTATAAAACATGCTGACAATTACAACACACGAATAATTGTGGTGTTAACCTGCAGTGACCCTCCAACCACATACCTGATAGTTGTGCAATATTAAGTAAAAGGATTATCATTACACGAAAGCACATGTCTAATCAATTGTGACAGCTGGGTGAACCCTGGAGTATACTACGGTCTGCCAGGTGTGCCTTTAGTAGCGTGTAGATTGCAGGTGTCTTCTCAAGACACTCTACAATAGTAATGATAATGGTAATAATTGTAATAACAAGGATAATGGTAATGATAATATTAATGATGATAATCATGATAATATTCATAAAAATAATAACTGCAATAGTAATAATGATATGTATCTAACAACAACATTAGTGATATGAAAATCTGAATTGTAAGTATGATTGTACAATTGTAAAACTGTTACAGATATAATAATGGAAAAATAACGCTAATATATGTGGACAAGACGCAATTGCATCTATTTTTGACTCGATCAGTGTTCATTCACATCAACCCTCTGGCGTTGTCGCGAGTATTCTGGATGGTAGCGTGGAGAAGTGCCAGGTCAAATTTATTTTAAGGAAAATACGGGAATTCATTATTCCACACATAACAAAATTCCTTTATTCACTTAATATGTATGTAAATCAATGAGTGCAGTGGATATGGCATTCTCTTTGCCGTTGCATGCCTGTATGTATAAGATAAAATCATAGCCTGCCGAGAATGCTCTGTTGCTTCAACAGAAAACGGTGACATATATATTGGTCCTCGCAGCGGAAACTCCTCAGAACACGATTAAGTTAGAAACAGTTCAAACACAAGGAAAGTCCTCCTCATTCGAAGTTCAATATCTTGATATCATTGTAAACCTCAAACAAGAAAAATCCAATTATCACAAGGTACAAGACTATCTGATATTCAGCATGTCTGTTTAACCCAAAATAATCCAAAAGTTACTGTAAAAATTATATAAATATACTGCCATTATATAAGGAACTGTTTTATTTTATTTTATTTCTAAGAATGGCAACGCCAGCTATTGGCATCGACCTGGGCACGACCTACTCGTGTGTGGGCGTGTTCGAGCACGGCAAGGTGGAGATCATCGCCAACGACCAGGGCAACAGGACCACGCCCTCCTACGTGGCCTTCACAGACACCGAGAGACTCATCGGAGATGCCGCTAAGAATCAGGTAAGTTCAAAATGCCGAGTTATGCTTTAAAAAGTCGATGCTGAATGACGCTATTACATCTAAACAAATTAATTCAGTGTACACTAATGGTGAATTTTTAAACGTTATCAGTGAAATATAAGAAAAAAATCTGATAACAAAGTAAGATATTTGTGACTGGTGATATATCATAACTTAATCGGACAGGTGGCCATGAACCCCAGCAACACGGTGTTCGATGCCAAACGTCTGATCGGTCGGAAGTTCGAGGATCCAACCATTCAGAACGACATGAAGCACTGGCCTTTCACTGTCGTCAGCCAAGGCGGAAAACCCAAGCTGAAAGTGGAATTCAAGGGAGAAAGCAAGACCTTCAACCCTGAAGAGATCTCGTCCATGGTGCTCACCAAGATGAAGGAGACAGCCGAAGCCTACCTAGGAAAGACCGTCAAAGACGCCGTCATCACGGTCCCCGCCTACTTCAACGACTCACAGCGACAAGCCACCAAGGACGCAGGAACCATTGCGGGCATCAACGTTCTGAGAATCATCAATGAACCAACAGCCGCCGCCATTGCTTATGGCCTTGACAAGAAAAGCGTAGGAAAGGGAGAGCGAAACGTGTTGATCTTCGACTTGGGAGGAGGTACCTTCGACGTGTCCATCCTGAGCATCGACGATGGAGTGTTCGAAGTGAAGTCAACAGCTGGAGACACGCATTTGGGAGGTGAAGACTTCGATAACAGGATGGTTACTCACTTCACTCAAGAGTTTCAGAGAAAGTACAAGAAAGATTTGAGCACAAACAAACGCGCACTTCGACGTCTTCGAACCGCCTGTGAACGAGCAAAGCGAACTCTTTCTTCTTCCACTCAAGCCAGTCTAGAAATTGATTCTCTATTCGAGGGCATTGACTTTTACACTTCCATCACTCGTGCAAGATTTGAAGAGCTTTGTTCTGACCTATTCCGAGGAACTCTAGAACCCGTGGAGAAAGCTCTACGAGATGCCAAATTAGACAAGACCAGCATTCACGAAATAGTGTTGGTAGGCGGATCTACACGTATTCCCAAAGTGCAAAAACTTCTTCAAGATTTCTTCAATGGAAAGGAATTAAACAAGTCTATCAACCCAGATGAAGCCGTTGCTTATGGAGCTGCAGTGCAAGCAGCCATTTTACGTGGTGATCAGTCCGAAACTGTGAAGGACATGTTACTTCTTGATGTAAGTCCACTTTCAATGGGTATAGAAACAGCGGGTGGAGTCATGACCGCCCTCATCAAGCGCAATACCACAATTCCTACCAAACATTCCCAGATCTTCACTACATATTCTGACAACCAACCAGGTGTACTGATTCAAGTATACGAAGGAGAAAGAGCCATGACCAAGGATAACAATTTGTTGGGCAAGTTTGAGTTAAGTGGCATTCCTCCAGCTCCTCGAGGAGTACCACAAATCGAAGTCACTTTCGACGTGGACGCCAACGGTATCCTCAACGTGACAGCGGTAGACAAGTCCACAGGGAAAGAGAACAAGATCACCATCACCAACGACAAGGGTCGTCTCAGCAAAGAGGAAATCGAGAGAATGGTCAATGAGGCAGAATCCTATCGGGAAGAAGACGCTAAACAACGAGATCGCATTGAAGCCAAGAATCGACTTGAATCCCTTTGTTTCAGTGTCAAGTCTTCCGTAAATGAAGCTTCAGTATCGAGCAAGGTGTCGCCTGATGAAAAACGTTGTGTGGAAGAGAAGGTGGAAGAAACGTTGAGGTGGCTGGACGCTAATCACTTAGGAGAGAAGGACGAATACGAGTACAAGATGAAGGAGTTGGAACAGGTGTGGCGACCAATAGCGAGTAAGATCCATGGATCAGCTGGATCCCCTGGATACGGTGCCACCCCAGGAAATGGTCCCACTGTGGAGGAAGTCGATTAAGAGTTATTAAAGTTTTGTTACCAATAACTGTGATAATTTTTTTCTACAATGTCTTAATCCTTTCGACCTTAATTACTTTGTATTAATTTATATATTTTTACTACAGATAATAAAGTTTGTTTTGAAATTTTGTTTCTTAAAACTAGATCCCATCGGTATAGTCTAAGAAAACAAAGTTACTAGAAAATAACGATAATGATTTATACGACATATTGAAAGGTGATCGTTGAGTTTTCGGCTCTTTGAGAAACGGTTTTGATCCCAATTTTACAACTACCTCAAGATTATCTTAAAGAAACTCTTGAATGATCCGTTACTTATCTATGGTCAAATATATGTATTAAGATTCAATAATCAAACAATTTGCAAATGTAAAGATAATGAATACTACTCTTTGTTGTATCATCCTAAATAGAATAGCACGCATCAGAAAACATATTGAATGACTTGAGTTATTCTCTCTCTTTCTCTCAAATCTGACAAGACAAGCAATGTTGCTTCTAATGACTAAATATGAAAACATTATGACCAGTAGATATCCTTGTCCGTCCTCAAGATTTTAGCTGAAAAACGAACTGACATCCACTCCAAAACAATTATTCTGATAATGATACTAATCACAAAGGCACTGATAATAAAACTGCAATCAAAATTAGTAGCAAGAATAAATTAATGGAGGGATTATAATTATGATTATAGTAATGCTAATAGTGATCATTTACATCTTGCTAAGAACGACATTATCGGTACTAATAGTGTTCGAGAAACAAATTAGGGGAATGGTACTGTACATAGGGGAAATACTGATGAATGATACAAAAAAAAAAGGTAGTAGCAATCCAACTACTATATTGACCCTGATGCTCATGCGTCAGTGACCTTTTTAGTGACACTTTTTGTGTGACCTTGACATATGTTTGTGATTATTTTTCTGACCTTGATCATGACTTATTTTGTAGGTGACATTCTTGCGACCTTGAGCCAAATGATCAGCTTCTACAAATGCAAATCCCCCACCCCAAAAAAAAAAAAAAAAAAAAAAAGGATAACCGAAGAGACTTTCAGAGCTGTTCTTACAAGTAGAAACTCTTATGTCAGCAAAGATTATAACAAATGTAATAGCCATAACAAATGTTGTATGAATGAAAAAAATCATGGCGATAATCATATTGATGACTACATTAGGAATAATAGTTACAATATTAATAGTAATGATAGTAGCAGTAGTAATTATAATAGTGTAAATGATAACAGCAATAGTAATAGTAGTTATAGCAGTGATGACGATAATAGTAGCAATGATAATAACAATAACAATAACGATAATGATGATGAATATGACAACAATGAAAATGATAATAATGATGCTATTGTGCCAAAAATATAGACAAAGGTATTGTACGGAATAGATTGACTACGTCAGATGTAATTGCATCTGTTGTATTATGAAGTTATTGAGTCTTCATAATGACCACTGATGAAAGCGAGGTTCACGTGTGTGTGTATTATAATTGGGAGCGTGGTCCAGAAGAAAAAGTGTTCTACTCGGGTTTATTCACAGTCTCTGGTAAAACACAACATAAAAACACTACCTAAGCCAGAGTCACCACACTCTGCCACGATACGGACGAGCACTTGACCCTCAAACTCTTCTCCCTTGACCTCCTGGCTCCTTGCTTTTAATCCGTATAAAAAGCCCAGGTGAGTGAGTGACGTGGAGTAGTTGTTGACCTGATGTTGTCTCTATAAAACATGCTGACAATTACAACACACGAATAATTGTGGTGTTGACCTGCAGTGACCCTTCAATCACATACCTGATAGTTGTGCAATATTAAGGAAAAGGATTATTATTACACGAAAGCACATGTCTAATCAATTGTGACAGCTGGGTGAACCCTGGAGTATACTACGGTCTGCCAGGTGTGCCTTTAGTAGCGTGTAGATTGCAGGTGTCTTCTCAAGACACTCTGCAATAGTAATGATAATGGTAATAATTGTAATAACAAGGATAATGGTAATGATAATATTAATGATGATAATCATGATAATATTCATAAAAATAATAACTGCAATAGTAATAATGATATGTATCTAACAACAACATTAGTGATATAAAAATCTGAATTGTAAGTATGATTGTACAATTGTAAAACTGTTACAGATATAATAATGGAAAAATAACGCTAATATATGTGGACAAGACGCAATTGCATCTATTTTTGACTCGATCAGTGTTCATTCACATCAACCCTCTGGCGTTGTCGCGAGTATTCTGGATGGTAGCGTGGAGAAATGCCAGGTCAAATTTATTTTAAGGAAAATACGGGAATTCATTATTCCACACATAACAAAATTCCTTTATTCACTTAATCTGTATGTAAATCAATGAGTGCAGTGGATATGGCATTCTCTTTGCCGTTGCATGCCTGTGCGTATAAGATAAAATCATAGCCTGCCGAGAATGCTCTCGTTGCTTCAACAGAAAACGGTGACATATATATTGGTCTTCGCAGCGGAAACTCCTCAGAACACGATTAAGCTAGAAACAGTTCAAACACAAGGAAAGTCCTCCTCATTCGAAGTTCAATATCTTGATATCATTGTAAACCTCAAACAAGAAAAACCCAATTATCACAAGGTACAAGACTATCTGATATTCAGCATGTCTGTTTAACCAAAAATAATCCAAAAGTTACTGTAAAAATTATATAAATATACTGCCATGGTATAAGGAACTGTTTTATTTTTTCTTTCTAAGAATGGCAACGTCAGCTATTGGTATCGACCTGGGCACGACCTACTCGTGCGTGGGCGTGTTCGAGCACGGCAAGGTGGAGATCATCGCCAACGACCAGGGAAACAGGACCACGCCCTCCTACGTGGCCTTCACAGACACCGAGAGACTCATCGGAGATGCCGCTAAGAATCAGGTAAACTCAAAATGCCGAGTTATGCTTTAAAAAGTCGATGCTGAATGACGCTATTACATCTAAACAAATTAAATCAGTGTACACTAATGGTGATTTTTTAAACGTTATCAGCGAAATATAAAAAAAGTCTAGTAACAAAGAAAGATATTTCTGACTGATGATATATTATTATTTAATTGGACAGGTGGCCATGAACCCTAGCAACACGGTGTTCGATGCCAAACGTCTGATCGGTCGGAAGTTCGAGGATCCAACCATTCA
>NW_028234407.1:36116090-36123590 GCF_977035675.1 Penaeus japonicus | reverse complement strand
CAACATGGCTAAGCTTTGCAGAACAGCATGAACACGCAGTTGGTAGATGTGATGTAATCAGAATTTATTCAGTAATTAAAAAAAAACTGGGTATGATTCTTGCATAGCCATGCATAAATATTCTGCATACAAGCTTCATATTCCAACCGCTAACTCAAAATGGATATAATTCGGCCAAATAACAAAAAGATACTTATATATAACGTAAAGAAAAGTACATGTACTCACATTACGTAACACCCAAGGCTACCAACTACTATTTTGGACAGAGAACCATCTCGGATCCCTAAATTATTCTTAACAAAAAAAAAATACAAATTCGGGAATCCATTTTAATGGTACATCATGCTCTTGGCAATATCAGGCACTCTACTAAATCATCGGGGGAAAAAACAAAACAACAACAAAAGATGAATAAATAAAAAAGAAAAAAAGAAGAGAAAAAAAAAAACATTTCGAGTGTACGATAAGTTTTCCCCGGACCCAGAAAAGACATCGTGTTGAACAGCTGATCGCGCCAGACCGCCCGCCACCACCAAGGGTTGCGTCTCTCGGAAGTCCACGTGTGTTTTGGCGTTGTGTTTATCTGTGAACTGAACTTTTTGGTTTTAAGATGGACCAGACTAGGAAGACAAGACCTCCCAACCCCAGGGATACGGCGGGGACTTTGTCCAAAATGGTTTTCTGGTGAGTAGTATGTGATATTGGTTGATAGGTAACAAATATATATTTAAAGAAATAACCATCTAAATATGTATATATATATAAATGTACATAACACACACACACACACATACATACATATATATATATATATATATATATATATATATATATAGATAGATAGATAGATAGATAGATAGATAGATAGATAGATGTATGCACAAACATTTATTTTAATGACAAAACTTTTATTGACATCTATTGTATTCACATTATTTACAGTTACAAGTGCTCGTCAATATATATTTACGTGTCACTTCACTTGTGTTAATCGTTTAGCAGCGCCGCATAGCGTTCGTAATGTAACTCCATATGTAGATATTAATCTTTGAGTGGAATAGCTTACATATTTTGATCAAACGGATAACTAGGCTTTAGTGAACCAAATACATCTATGTGTCTATTAAAGCAACATTCAGTTCATGCTATCACGGCTTCCAAGGTTCATTATAATCAATATAAGGTTCATGTATAATCATAGTCCATGTTAGTAATCATGAAATAAATGCAAATACTGTTGCCCAAACTACACCAAGTGTGGCTCATAATTGTCAAGAGACCTGATTTAAAATCATTTCCACGTTACCCATCGTCGATTGAAGATTGGGAACGACATATCGCATCGTAGATATTGGGAAATGCATTCCAGAAAGAATTGTCGAAAATCGTGTTTAGTTCTTGAAATGGGAACATTGGATAATGTGATGTGGTGTTTTTTTTTTTACACGTTGGACATGCGCCCCATATAATTTCTATAATTTCTGGAGTGCTGAATGGTGTAACTAGAAATTGCAGTGGTTGAAACAACAACAAATAAAAGAACGCACGTAGATGGACTTGACCTTCGAGACTAAGTAAATCCATAGGAAGGTAAATCGATATAAGCGTGTGAGACTGGGGTTGTATTCAAGAAGCCCCGTGATGCGATGGGTTGCTATGGTAACGGTCTTGAAGCCGCACTCTTGGTTATGATGACTATACTACGAACGAGGTATTTCATTACGGGGCACTTTTTTTCACTCTACTGCTAGTTTAGGTATCAGATGTGTGTTTAGGATAGAATTCTATGCGATTTTTTCTTTTTCAAAATGGATTAGAGGATTCAAGAATGAATCGTACTACAGGCAGCGCTTCTGTTGGCTTGGGCCCTAGTCGTGCCGCCCATGTGGTGTGGTGGTTGGCGCCAACATTTGGCACCAGGGAGTGTTACTAAATCTTTAAATCTCACATTGAAATAGGGCATTTCAGCCAATAGTTTGCTCTTTGTTTTGCTTTCCTTATAGAGTTGCAAAAGTTTATGCTGACGCGTTCACGAGCTGAGTTTTCCTTGAGACGAAGGGAAATTTTCATCAACGGGGGGTGGGGGGGGGGGGCTGAGCTGGGAAAGTTGTGTAACGGGCACGTTGTTACCGGATTGCAAGACTTGGTTTCTCTCGGTCCGTTCTCTTCATCTCCTTTCTTCTTCCATTCTTTTCTTTTTCCATTTCTATTTCCTTCGTCAGCGTCATGAACTTTTCTCTCTTCCTCTCTCTTTTCTTCTCTCTCCTTTCTCCTCTCTCATTCTCCTCTCTCGCTCCTGTCTCTTCCCTCCAGTTTCTACATCCTTCACTATCTTTCCCCTTTCTTCGCTTTCTCTCTCCCTTTTCCTCTCTTTCTTTCTCGCTCTCTTTTCCTCTCTTTCTCTCTCTCTTTTCCTCTCTTTCTCTCTCTCTTTTCCTCTCTTTCTCTCTCTCTTTTCCTCTCGTATTTCTTCTCTTTTCCTCGCTTTCTCTCTCCCTTTTTCTCTTTCTTTTCCTCTCTCTTTTCCTTGCTTTCTACACACCCTCCTCCTTTCCCTTTCTCTTTCTCTCCCGTTCCTCCCTCCTCCCCCCCCTTCTTCCTCTCTCTCTTCTTCTTTCTCTCTTCTCTCTTCTCTCTCCTCTCTCTCTCTCCCTCTCTCCTCTCTCTCTCTCTCTCTCTTCTCTCTCTTCTCTCTCTTCTCTCTCTTCTCTCTCTCTCTTCTCTCTCTCTCTCTCTCCTCTCTCTCTCTCTCTCTCTCTCTCTCTCTCTCTCTCTCTCTCTCTCTCTCTCTCTCTCTCTCTCTCTCTCTCTCTCTCTCTCTCTCTCTCTCTTCTCTCTCTCTTTCGGTCTTTCTCTTTCTGTGTGTGTATATGTATTTGTATATGTATGTGTATATGTATGTGTATATGTATATGTATATGTATATGTATATGTGTGTATATATATATATATATATTATATATATGGATATGTATATGTATATGTATTTGTATTAATATGTGTGTGTGTGTTATCGTACGTTATGTTATGCTGTGCGCATTTAGAATAACGCAATAACACCACATTCGTATTGCCAATCAATGATGAAGTCATTGCCGAGTTCTCATGCCAACATCTTGACAGTCAATGTCTTCGATGAGATTCCAAGTTAGAGGCTCGAGAGTGTTACCTGGAATGCAAGGTGATCTATTCTGGAGCCCATGCTGCCATCCCTTCTGAAATCCATCATGGAAGATATGTGGCGAGTTCATAGACGTGCAAACCAGTGCCGATCATAAATATCCATATCCAGTCATGAAATACTTTATTAACTTAGCGCCGCTTAGGGATGGAATTACTCGTCTCTCTCTCTCTCTCTCTCTCTCTCTCTCTCTCTCTCTCTCTCTCTCTCTCTCTCTCTCTCTCTCTCTCTCTCTCTCTCTCTCTCTCTCTCTCTCTCTCTCTCTTATCTCTCTTATCTCTGTTTCAGTATATATGGTTAGGTCTTTGTGTGTTTATGTGTGCCTGTGTTTTTTTTGTGTGTGTTGTGTCTCACTCTCTATCTTTCTTTCTCTTTCTCTCTCTGTCTTTTTATCTGTCTCTCTTCCTCTTTCCCTCTTTCACTCATTCCCTCACTCCCCCTCCCCTCCTTCATCCCTGCCTTCCTTCCTGCCCCCCCCCCCTTCCTTCCCTCCCTCCCTCCCTTCTCTCACTTTTCCCCCTCTTTCACTTTCCCCTCCCTCTCTCTCTCACTCTCTCACTCCCATTTTCCCCCTCTCTCCTTCTCTCTGTCTGTCTGACTGTTTGTCTTGCTCTCTTGCTCTCTATAATTTACTACTATTATTGTCGTTTTCCTTAAAGTTCCATGTTTATTTTATTATTATTATTATTATTTTACATTTTGTGTTTGTGTATTTGTTTGTTTGTTCGTTCGTTTTGTCACAAGAGGCATCTTGTCTTTTATTAATAGGGGTCGAAGAGTTGAAACGAAGAGAGAAAAAAAAACGGACGACGAACGAAAAAATTGCAAAATAGAGGAAGGAATGGAAAATTAAAATACAAACTGAACGAAGAGTATTTGTTTTGTAATAAAAGATAAAATACATTGAACAAACGATGGAAAAAATAACGACTAGAAGTTGAACTAAGAATAGGGAAGAGAGAACGGAGAAAGATTAGAAAACGAAGGAAATGACCTAACAGAACGAAGAATTGCGCGAAAAAACACCAATTAATTAATACAGTGGATTGGAGTTAATAGAAAGAAAGAAAGACAATGAGAGAAAGAAAGAGAGAGAATGAAAGAATTAAAGAATAAAGAATGAGAGCGAGAGCGAGAGAGAGAGCGAGAGCGAGTGCGAGCGAGCATTTTATAACCAAAACAAAAGCGCCAGAACCAAGTTACGTTAGTGGAAGGAATGCCAGCTAAGCATGTTGCCGGGGTTAGGTTAGGTTAGTTTAGGTTAGGGGAGGGGAGGGGGAGGCGGAGGATGGAGGGGAGGAGGAGGAGGAGGATGGAGGGGAGGAGGAGGAGGATGAAGGGGGAGGGGAGGGGGAGGATGGAGGGGAGGAGGAGGAGGAGGATGGAGGGCAGGGGAGGGGAGGGGGAGGGGGAGGATGGAGGATGGAGGATGGAGGGGACGGGGGAGGTGGGACGGGGTTGTGTGCGAAGGATGACAGCTAAGCATGTAGCCGGGGTTGGGGGAGGGAGGGGGTGGGAGTTGTGTGAGCGAAGGTCTTCCGAGTTGCCAAGGACAGGTCGAGCGCTGTGGTTGCTGTACTTGCTTGTTGTTTCTTTAATCGTTGGCGAGTCAAGTTGATTTTGTTGAGTGTGCAATAGTTGACGTGTGATATTGCTTATTTATTTATTTTTTTTATCGGAATTGTAGTTAGTGTACTCAGCATTATTAATTGTTATTATCATCACGATCATGATGATGAGAAGAGGGGAAGATGAAGAGGGAAGAGGGGAAGATGAAGGAGGGAGAGGGGGAGATGAAGGGGGTGGGGGAGAGGGGAAGATGAAGAGGGGAAATGAGGGAAGGGAAGGAAAATGAGGGGTTGGGAAAAGGGGAAGATAAGGGGGTGGGGGATGGTTGGAGCTCTATTTTTCTCCTCGTAAATTCCTGAGACGCGTTTTCGACCAGCGAAGAGTACGGCCGTTGTGTAATCCGCCCGCCACCGTGACATCGTACTATTTCACGGCAGCGGTCGGCGCCCGTGACGACCGGTGGCGGGGGGAGGGGGGGGTGGCGTTGGGCCGGCCGCATGTGTTAAAGGGGGACGGGATGGGAGGAGGGGAGGATGGGAGGAGTGGGGGAGGGAACGGGAGTGGAGGGGAGGGAACGGGAGTGGAGGGAAGGAGGAAGAAAAAGGGAGGGGGATGGGAGGGGAGGGTAATGGAATAGGAGGGTAGGGGAGTGGGAGGAGAGGGCAAGGGAGGAGGAAGGGGGGAGGGGGGAGGGGGTGTTGCGTAAGGGCATTATCGCCGGGTGTTGATGACTCTTTGGTGCCACTCGGTGCCTTTGGTCAACACCCGTTTGGTAACTGACAAGTTTAATTGTTTCTGTCTTAGCAATTGTTCACTTTCGCTCTCTCACGCTCTCTCTCTCTCTCTGTCTCTGTCTCTCTGTCTCTCTGTCTCTCTGTATCTGTCTCTCTGTCTCTCTGTCTCTCTGTATCTGTCTCTCTGTCTCTCTGTCTCTCTGTCTCTCTGTCTCTCTTCTCTGTCTCTTTTCTCTGTCTCTTTTCTCTTTCTCTATCTCTCTCTCTCTCTCTCTCTCTCTCTCTCTCTCTCTCTCTCTCTCTCTCTCTCTCTCTCTCTCTCTCTCTCTCTCTCTCTCTCTCTCTCTCTCTCTCTCTCTCTCTCTCTCTCTCTCTCTCTCTTCTCTCTTCTCTCTTCTCTCTTCTCTCTCTCTCTCTCTCTTCTCTCTTCTCTCCTCTCTCCTCTCTCCTCTCTCCTCTCTCCTCTCTCCTCTCTCCTCTTTCCTATTACCCCCCCCCCCCTCTCTCTCTCTCTCTCTCTCTCTCTCTCTCTCTCTCTCTCTCTCTCTCTCTCTCTCTCTCTCTCTCTCTCTCTCTCTCTCTCTCTCTTGTATGTATACGTATATACAAACACACACACACACACACACACACACACACACACACACACACACACACACACACACACACACATATATATATATATATATATATATATATATATCTATATATATATATATATATTTATATTGAAATCCACTCGAATAAACAAACACCCACGCTGTCTTCTGTTTAGTCTCCCCGCCACGTGTTGAGAAGAAAATAGTCCGTGATTTGGCTCGAGTAGCTTCCCTTGCATGACCGTGCAACCCGTCACACGTGAAGGAGGTTACCCGAACCTGCCCTGTGTTTATGAACAGTTATATCCTTGACACGACTTGTTTAACAAAATATCTTGCTTTCTGATGGCGTGTGTGTGTGTGTGTGTGTGTGTGTGTGTGTGTGTGTGTGTGTGTGTGTGTGTGTGTGTGTGTGTGTGTGTGTGTGTGTGTGTGTGTGTGTGTGTGTGTGTGTGTCTTCGCTTCCCACTTCAGTCCCACCACTTTTTTTTTTTTTTTTAGGAAAATGAGGTATTATGTTTGAATTATGTGACTTTTACTTCCCCCTCCCCCTCCCCCCCCACTTCCCCGCCCAAGCCCCCCACCCCTAAATTCAGGTTATATAGTCTAACCGAAGACAAAGGGGGAGTTGGCCCCCCCCATGGCGGGCAAGATAGAATTGCCGAAGGTGTTACAACTGGCTGAAAGTTAATGACAATTGCCGCGATTTTGGCCCTTACCGCCTTGAGCGGCGAGGAGAATCAATCGAAAGAGCAGTGGATGCGCGATGATTTCCACTGGCACTCGGATCAGTCGGTGGCACGGCGCCGGTAAAATGGCGTGGTATAGTGAAGCTTGGTCAGTGTTTCTCTGGTATGGTGCACTAAGTTGCAGGACACGCTTGGGGTACTCCGTTGACCACGTTTTAGGTACTGGTCTGAGGGGGGCGGGGAGGGGAGGGGATTCGTCAATGGGGGAGGGTCGGCGGGGGTCCGTCACGCTCTGCCTCAACCTCACGCAACGTATTTCGAAAGAGAAAAGGAAATCTAAGATAAAATGAGCAAAAATAAGAAAGCAGCATTCACGTCCATTTCGTGTCATACTTGATAGGAAGTTTCCATTTAGATTTAGGTATGTTCAGTTTACATCTATATCAAGGGTAGGTTAGTCGTATGGAAAAAAAACGCATTTTATTTCTTTTATTTTCTCCTATGGCGCAGAATTACTCGTTGGTCGATGAAACAAAGGAAATCACGAAAGCGAAAAAATATATTTTCTCTTTATTCCTCTTATTCTCCGTTAAGGTCTGGAGATTTGTATATCCAAAAGCGTGAGACGGAAAAAAAGGAGAAGGGGTTGCATTCTAGTGAGAGTGGATCTTGCAAGCTAGGGCAGGGTGAGTGTCGGAAAGAGAGGGTTAGGGTTAAGGGTTAAT
>NW_028234407.1:36101090-36103590 GCF_977035675.1 Penaeus japonicus | reverse complement strand
GGCCCCTTATCCACGTGATTCTAAAGAAGATGGGATATCGGAACGTTAATTACACGTCTTGTTAGTGGAATTATTCATTATTATTCAAGTGCCACATGTTGCTGTGGACGAAACGCTCATTTTCCTAGGAACATTTTCAGTATCGGTACCTTTCTTGGGAAACGAGTTTTTTCTTCTTCGTCCATGCTCTCCAAGGCTCTGCTTCCTTGAATTCTAAGCCTCTAGGAAAATTTTCGTTGCTTAGAACCCGTTTTTTAAGTGATTAATCCTTCTGTATTTAGAAGATATATAAAAAAAAATCCTCGAGGGGATTCTAAATTACCAGCGGTTTGGTTTTACGTAACCAGCGGTTGCTGACCTCGTAGGCTTATGATGTGTGTGCTACTTTCACCCTAAAAGGCGGGAGGATTATTATTCTTGCGAGGGACATATGGTATCTTGTCTTGGCATCTTCGGTACAAGGAACACGTTGTCCGTCACGGCGGTTGGGGTTTTTGGTTGCCAAGAGACTGAGGAGAGGGAGGAGGGAGATTTGGGGGGGGGGGGGAAAGGGGCGGGAAAATATATATTGGGGATTTATTGTTGTGTTTTTTATTTTTTTTTTTTTTTTAAGGGGGGGAGATTTTATGATTGTGGGACGAACAGTCGAGGGAGATGACGGAAGTGACGAGGGTGTAAGCGCTAGGAAGTACGTTGCTCTGGTGATCGTTTGCGTCAGTCGTCGGCCCGTGAAGTATGGAGATGGGGAGACCAATTTAATTCGCCTTTCGTTAACTCGGTGGCATTACGGTGTCTTGAGTTATGGCTCCCTTGGCCTTGGCATGGGGTGTCCGTGACGCAACTCGGGATGTACTTATGGTAAGTAGGATCCAGGTACGTCTGAGACCCCCCCCCCCAACCAATATATCCCTGCCCACTGTTATATAATACACAACCTCCTGTGCGCCATCGGTTATGCTCGGACAAAGATTTGGGACAGCGATCGGAGAGGCATATCAATGGAATCGAAGGCCCATGACCCCATGAGGGGACTTCCTTGTTACTTCATGATGAGTATCCTTTTTTTACTTTATCAACTAACAGTATATATAGATGGGGAAATGGGGGAATTTGTCCAGGCGAGGTAAATGGGAAGAGTTTGAGGCACAGGTCCCTGCGTGACGCCCCTGATATTTAAACTAATTTAGACGCTGCTGGCTCTAGCTGGCGTGGTAGGCTACGAAGGGGATGGATTGAACCATCGCCGATCCTTCTGGCTCGTACTTGACTCAAGGCCAAACGTATCGGCCAAACGTATCGGTTTTAAGAACAGACGCTAAAATAGTCGAGGAAGACTCGGCAACTCTCTTAATGTTGCTGCGATAAAACCATTTACTGTATATATCATACACGTGCGCACGCGTACGACATATCATAAGTTTGTGTGCGCGTGCATGCCCGTGTGCGTGTGTGTGCGTGCATGTTTTGGTACAATGCAAGGTTGAATATTTCCAAATACAGTGATGGAGATCAGTCGCCCTTTTTGTATTGCACCATTTTAGTGCAGACATTGCGTGCGGAACGTAATGTAATTACTCAGATAATTTTTTGTCCACTCTTTGCGCTCGTCAGGGCACTTCTGTACAATAAGCAAGTTACTCTTCTATTAATGCCACATCAGTGCAGAAGCAGACGAGAGAGACCTTGCAACATGGTCGACTGGAATGGCGTGAACCCGTTTCCGTTCCAAGAATGAAATCACTTGGAACGACAAAACGAGCAATAAGGCACCAGATGAGACAAATAAAGACTTTTTTCCTTTGTTCATTCTTTCTTTTATCTTTTTTTATCTTGTGTTTTCTTGTTCTTTTCTCTTTACATGTTCTGTTCTTTCTTCTTTACTTGCTTCACTTTTCTTTTGGTTCTTTTTCTTCTTGTTCTTCTTTTTCTTTTGTTTTTTCTTTTTCCTTTTCTTTGTTCTCTCTTTTTTCTTTTTTCTTTATTTCTTTCCTTTCTTCTTTTTGATCTTCTTTTTCTTTCTTTTGTTTTCTTTCTCTTTTTGTTCTTTTTTTCTTCTTTTTTTTCTTCTTTCTTCTTTTCTTTTTCTTTTCTTCTTCTTGTTCTTTGCTTGACTTTCCTTGTTCTTGCGGTCATGGAGATAGGCCCTACTCCCTCTCGCACTCCTCTCTCTTCTCTTCGCCCTGACCTGCTGTAGGGTTCTAGTTATAAGGCCATAAGATAGCCCGTATCCTCAGTAGACAAAGAAAGGGTGAGGAGAGTCGAATAGAGCTTCTATGAGACAACAACATAATTCTGTATTGTACGACGTATTGTTAAATAAAAACGACGACGCGAGTACGACGCGAAACGGTAAAAGACGTCGATCTGCTAACGTGTACTCCTCTCAAATACGTACGGAACGGAAAATCTGTATTGGTAACGGTGGGGACGACGGCCTACGAAACTAATACTCAAACATAAAAAACAAATAATTAAAACGGTACGAAAAAACGGCCTTGTT
>NW_028234407.1:36093590-36098590 GCF_977035675.1 Penaeus japonicus | reverse complement strand
ATTGCTATTGCGTGGCGAAATTTTGAATGTATTTTATTTATTAGTTTCGTTGTCACTAAGCGTTTTTGTTCTCAATTGAGTTTTTTTTTTATACAAGGTGTAGCAAGAAGAGATGTGTGGATCGTATTATTATTATTATTTTTTGTTATAGCATGAGATAAGGCCATTTTTATTATAGTTTGAGATAAGACCTATCATCTGTTTCCCTCGCTGATCTCGCCTCCGTGTGCCCCCCCATGTACTCTTCTTCTCTTCCTCCCCTCTCCCCCACTTTCACCCTCTCCCCTCCCGTGCACAGTAATAACAGTGGGGATAATTGTTCCCCATTCCCTCACTCCTCCCCATTCCCTCACTCCCTCCCATTCCCTCACTCCCTCCCATTCCCTCATGCTTCCTTCCCCATTCGCTAGAGCTTCCTCCCCTCCCCATTCACTAGTCCCTCTCCGTTCCCCACTCCCCATTCGCTCGTTTCCCCTCTCCTCCCCATTCCTTCGTGCCCCCCCCCTTCCCCAGTGCCCCATTTCCCGTCCCCAGCCCCCCTTCACGGGTACATCCCCATTGACTCCTCACCTCGTCGGTCTAACCCTGTGAACTTTCACCCCCCGTGATGACCTTACCGCGTTAATCAAGTTGTTGTACTAACCAGCAGTACGATCAGTAATTATCTCGAGGGCAAGAAGAAGTCTCCCTCACCCCCTCCCGGCTCGCGTTACTAATGACCCGTTTACAACATCACCTTGGCCCAGGTGAGGGACTTTCCGGGTGGCGGTACTTCCACGTGACCTTCTTAATTAATTAATTCGGAAGGGAGGCGTAGTTAATTCGGAAGGGAGGCGTCTCGGGTTGCGTCCGATGGAGTTGTTTCTTGGTTAATGCGTGTGTCAATAAGGCGTGAAATCCGGTTCGGTTAATGGGCTTCGGACGAGCTGTGGGTTTATATATAAGGCGTGCGCAATCTTCGTGCACGAGCTGGAGGGAGAAGGATGTGGGAGGATTATGATGATGATAATAGTGGTAATGATAGTAACTATGAGGAATGATAACGATAGTAATAATAGTATGAGGAATGATGATGATGATGATAATGATAATATGAGGAATGGTGATAGTGACAATATGAGGAATGAGGGTGATAATGATAATAAGAGGAATGATGATGATAATGATAACATGAGGAATGATAATGATAACATGAGGAATGTCGATAGTAATAATATGAGGAATGATGATAATGATAACATTAGGAATGATAATAATAATGTGAGGAATGGTGATGATGATATGACGAAGAATAGTGACAGTGATTAAACTATGAGGGATATTGATAGTTATCGATGCAGGGTTTCTACGAAGGGTCTCCCAGAAAGAAGGAGTAAGTCTGGTCTTGTGGTCCAGCATTCTTCCCCCTCCCATTCCCCCCTCCCCCACTCCCCCTATCCACTAAGCCCTCCAGCTCCTATTCTCTCCCACCGCCATTCCCTCCGCCCATTCCTCGTCACATTGCTCTCCCAACCATTTCCACCATTTCCAACCGCCCCGCCCCCCCCCTCACTCCTCCTATTCTCCTTCTCTCCTTTCCATCCCCCTCCTCCCATATCCCCACACGATGTCCTTCCCCTTCCCTTCCCCCCTCTCCCGTCCCCCTCCCCCCCCTCTCCCGTCCCCCTTCCCCTTCCCCTTCCCCTTCCCCCCTTCCCCTTCCCTTTATCCCTTCCCCCTTCCCCCTTCCCCCTTCCCCCTTCCTCCTCTCCGACCTGAAGTTCCTCTCTAGCCTTCACAGGTTGTGGTAGCCCAGAGGGATGAAGGGGGGAGGTGGAAGGGGGAAGGGCTAGGGAAGAACAACTATAATGAATAGGGAGAAGATTCTCTCTCTCTCTCTCTCTCTCTCTCTCTCTCTCTCTCTCTCTCTCTCTCTCTCTCTCTCTCTCTCTCTCTCTCTCTCTCTCTTTCTCCTTCTCTCATTTTTTCCTTCTCTCTTTCTCTCTCTTCTCTTTCTCTCTCCTCTCACTTTCTCTCTCCTCTCCCTTTCTCTCTCTTCTCTCTCTCTCTCTCTCTCTCTCCATCTCTCTATTTCCCACTCTCTCCGTCTCTCTCTCTCTCTCTCTCGCTCTTGTTCACCTTCTCTCTCGCTCTCTCTCTCTCTCTCTCTCTCTCTCTCTCTCTCTCTCTCTCTCTCTCTTTATCTCTCTCTCTCTCTTTCTTTCCCTCTCTACCCCCCCTCTCCCTCTCTACCTCTCTCTCCCCCTCCCCCCTCTCCTCCTTCTCGAGAACAAGAAAGAGAACGACAACGAGAGAGCAAGCAAGAGAGATGAAATAAATGGAAGAAAAAAAAAATAGAATCCGAAGCACGGACAATCCCGCCAGCAAGTTCTCGGTCACGTTTGCCGCCGGACACCTTCTGTATCCGGAGGCGCCTCGCGACACATTGCTTGCCGCTGGGGCTGCGTCAGGAGGGACTACGTCAGGAGGGACTACGTCAGGAGGGACTACGTCAGGAGGGACTACGTCAGGAGGGGCTACGTCAGGAGAGCCATCCCGCTCCGTGCTGCGTCATGACACGGAGGGCTATCGTGGACCCAGGCCTGGCATTTCCTTTGCTAGTACTGCTTAATGGGATTGGGGCTGACGGGAGGGAGGGGGGCTGACGGGAGGGAGGATGGGCATTGGGAGAGAGGGAAGGAAGGAGGGAGCGAGGGAGTGAGCGAGGGAAGGAGGGAGGAAGGGAGTGAGCGAGGGAAGGAAGGAGGGAGGAAGGGAGTGAGCGAGGGAAGGAAGGAGGAAGGGAGTTAGCGAGGGAGGATAGGGATTGGGAGAGAGGGAAGGAAGGAGGGAGCGAGCGAGGGAGGATAGGGATTGGGAGAGAGGGAAGGAGGGAGGGAGCGAGCGAGGGAGGATAGGGATTGGGAGAGAGGGAAGGAAGGAGGGAGCGAGCGAGGGAGGATAGGGATTGGGAGAGAGGGAAGGAGGAAGGGAGTGAGCGAGGGAGGATAGGGATTGGGAGAGAGGGAAGGAGGGAGGGAGCGAGGGAAGGGAGCGAGGGAGGGAGGGTGAGCATTGGGAAAGAGGGAAGGAAGGAGGGAGCGAGGGAAGGGAGCGAGGGAGGGAGGGAAGGAGGGAAGAAGGGAGCGAGCGAGGGAAGGAGGGAATATGGGAAGGAGCGAGGGAATACGGAAGGGAGGTGGAAGGAAGGAATATGGAAGGAAGGAGGAAGGAGGGAATATGGAAGGGAGGAGGAAGGAGGAAGAAGGAAGAAGGAAGAAGGAAGAAGGAAGAAGGAAGAAGGAAGAAGGAAGAAGGAAGAAGGAAGAGAGAGAAAGAGAGAGAGATAGAGATAGAGATAGAGATAGATAGATAGAGAAGCGAGGGAATATAAGAGATAGAGGAATAATGGATAGATAGAGAAGAAAGAGGAGAGAGAAGAAGAGAAGAGAAGAGAGAGAGAGAGAGAGAGAGAGAGAGAGAGAGAGAGAGAGAGAGAGATAGAGAGATAGAGATAGAGATAGAGATAGAGATAGAGATAGAGATAGAGAGAGAGATAGAGAGAGAGAGAAGAATGAAGGGGCGAGCGAGCGAGTAGTTGGAATGAGTGATTGGAAGGAATTAAGAGTGCGAGAACGAGAGTGAGAACGAGAGTGAGAACGAGAGTGAGAACGAGAGTGAGAACGAGACGGAGAACGAGAGTGAGACTGAGGGCGGCGCTGAGCTGACGTTCGTTTCCTCCCGCCACCGCTCCTCCTAGTCACTCCCGCCCGACCGCTATTGTGAAGCAAAATCATACCGGTACCCCTGTTATTGTTGCAAATAATCACATGCAATTAGTCACTTACAATCACACTTACGAGTTGGTTGGTGGTAACGAAGTGAGAGGTCATGACTGTGCTGAAATTTTTGTTGCAATTTGCAATGTTGATAACGAGAATGTCTATATTATTAGAGAGGATTAGAGAATGACGGAAGACATTGGGAGGGGAAAATGCAAGTACTTCTCTCTGGGTACTTTGAGAGAGGGGGAAGAAGTGGGGGAGGGAGAGGGGGAGAAGTGGGGGAGGGAGAGGGGGGGGGGAAGAAGTGGGGGAGGGAAAGGGGGGATGAAATGGGGGAGGGAAAGGGGGGATGAAATGGGGGAGGGAAAGGGGGGGAAGAAGTGGGGGAGGCAGAGGGGGAAAGAAGTTGGGGGGGAGGGGGGGATGAAATGGCGGAGGGAAAGGGGGGGGGAGAGGGGGGGAAGAAGTGGGGGAGGGAGAGGGGGGGAAGGAATGAGGAAGAAGTGGGGGAGGAAGAGGGGGGGAGAAGTGGGGGAGGGAGAGGGGAGGGAGAGGGGGGAAGGAATGAGGGAGGGGGAGGGGGGAAGGAATGAGGGAGGGAGAGGGGGGGAAGAAGTGGGAGAGGGAGAGGGGGGAAGAAATGAGGGAGGGAGAGGGGGGAAGAAGTGGGGGAGGGAGAGGGGGAAGAAGTGGGGAAGGGAGAGGGAGAGGGGGGAAGAAGTGGGGAAGGGAGAGGGAGAGGTGGGAAGAAGTGGGGAAGGGAGAGGGAGAGGGGGAAGAGGGGGAAGGAGAGGGGAGAGGAGAGGAGAGGAGAGGGAGAAGGAGAGAGAAAGAGAAGGAGGAAAAGAGAAGAGAAGGGAAGGGAGAGAGGAGAGGAGAGAGAGGAAGGAGGAGAGGAGAGGAGAGGAGAGGAGGAGGGGAGGAGGAAAGGGAGAGGAAGGGGAGAAAGGAGAAGGGGGGGAAGACAGGACAGGGAGGAGGGGAGACGGAGAGGGAGACAGGAAAGAATTTGGAGGGATAGGGATAGGGAAGGCGGGAGGGACTGCTCGTAGGTGTGGGTGTGCATGCCTTACATGTGGCTCCTTTCATAATACAGCTGTGGTTTATCTCTAGGTCACTGACATGAATTGTATACTGCAACGACGCCTTATCCCCGTGGTATTTGTGTGTCGTCCTATGCAATGCAACGGGAAGGCAGAAGGTGGTCGTGTTTTGTATACCAAGGTCCTCTTGTGA
>NW_028234407.1:36078590-36086090 GCF_977035675.1 Penaeus japonicus | reverse complement strand
AATTCATTTTCATGGGCAGCCGTCAAAACATTGCCCAAATCCCCACAGATACAACTAACCACAATTCATTTTCATAGGCAGCATTGCCAAAATCCCCACAGATACAACTATAGAATTTGGAGGTTGCTTCATAAAACCGAGCACCTCAGTCAAAAATCTAGGAGTACACATAGACAGATATATGACTTTTGAAACATACTGACTACATTACAGGAAGGTAATGGGCACCTTAATATACCTAAATCACATAAAAGACAATTTCCCTACAGGAACAAGAATCATTGTCGTACAAACACTAGCCTTCAGTATCATTAACTACTGCCTAAACATCTGGGGTTCAACACACAAAAAACAAATACAAAAAACGCAAAAACTACAAAAAAAAAAAAAAAATATTGCTGCAACAGTAGCAATAGGAAATGTATACAAATTCGACCACATATCACCCACACATAAACAAACTGAAATAGTTAAAATCCAACAAAAATACAATTATGACACACGTATACTAATCCACAAAATTATACAAGGAAATTATCCACATTGGCTTTTACCTACAAAACGATAGCCAGTTTAACAGCAGTGAAAACAAGACAAAAAGATCTGTATGTCAAAGTATCAAATACGAAGAAATATGCAGATCCGAGGACCAATGATCTGGAACCATCTACCACAACATCTAAGAAATATTTCCAACCTAAATACATTTAAAATAAAATTGAAAGAACATCCGAATTATCCATGACATCAGGCGCTTGAACATCAAGCCAAACACGGTATTTCAGTCACTTGTAATGTTAATATGTTGTCTATATTGGCCACACATGTACTTTATATTGACTATGTTGATGCTATATTATTATACAATGTTGATACTATACATGTAAAATAGAATAACCATTGTAATTAATGGAATAAAGTATTTTGAATTAGAATTCTCTCTCTCTCTCTCTCTCTCTCTCTCTCTCTCTCTCTCTCTCTCTCTCTCTCTCTCTCTCTCTCTCTCTCTTCTCCCCTCTCTCTCTCTCTCTCTCTCTCTCTCTCTCTCTCCCCCTCTCTCCCTCCCTCTCTCTCCTCTCCCCTCCTCTCCTCTCTCTCTCTCTCTCTCTCTCTCTCTCTCTCTCTCTCTCTCTCTCTCTCTCTCTCTCTCTCTCTCTCTCTCTCTCTCTCCCGTCGCTCTCTTACTTGCTTTCGCACTCGTTCTCGCTCTCTCTTTTGTTAATTGACTCCCAGGATTATTATTATTATATTATATGAGCCATCGCTCCTCGAGTACATAAAGCTGGATTCATTATTACCTTATTATATTAAACTATCATATTAATGAATCCAACCCCAAAAAGTAGGTGGGTTGTACTGTAAAAGACACGGCAACACCCCTTTGTAATTTTCTCCCTGTTGCCTCGGAATGAAATAGACAATAGTATTCCGTCAAGAAAACAATGAACAATCTATGCAAATTCCGAGAAAGGATCGTCAGCCGCCATTTATGCTTTCCCTTGGGATTTTCGCGCCTTCGGAAAGCTGGAAACAATAACGTAACAGTGTTGTTTATGTCTGATGGCGTGTCATTCTCTCTGGCTAATGACCTCGACAAGATTTCGGTTTCCCAGTATTTAAGTTGGCTCGCTTTTTGAAGTTGTTTATTTATTTATTCATTATTCATTTATTCACTAGTCTTGGTTTTGTCGTGATTTATGTTTTTTTGATGGTACTTTTATATTTGTGTGTATGTATTCATTTATGTGATTTTGTTATATTCTATTGCCTTGTTGCACGATAAACATCCATATATGTACATACATACATACATACATACATCTGTACGCAACGATGTATGCATTATCTCGCTGTTTAATGCACTGTAAGACCATACCGAAATCATTAAAAAGTGTGACTTTTAATTTTCTTCTCTAACCATGATTTACAAGTTTTCGGTCAACGTCTTATAAATATACGACGACAAATCTTGAGTCGGCTTGTTTACTCGAGTCACGTCTTTGTTCGGGTGAGCAATTTGGTGATTGTTATCTTGGTCTGCAGCTGTGGGAAAAAAAAAAAATAAATAAAAAAAACTGAAGGAGGAAAGGACAGTTTGTCTTGACGCATTCGGAATATCTGGTCGGTCCCGTGAAAATCGGATTACTTTATATATATATATATATATATATATATATATATATATATATATGTATATATATATATATATATAGATATATATATATACATACTTTCCGAAGTGCAAGATGGGGTGGGTAGGCGGGGAGGAGGGGGGGGGGTAAGTGAAATGTTTGGTTTTGTACAGAATTTATGTGGTTTTGGTGAATTCCAGAGCACAAATTACAAATTCATTTGGTTTAAGCTTAATACATGAAGCTGCGGTGTATACAGCATTTCGTTTTAAAATATGGTAGCATAAATACAGCCATCACATAACTTGGCAGACGCAACTACAGATTCAGATACAGATACACATGCAAATACAGATACAGATACAGATACAGAAACCTGACGTCAGATAATGCCAGTATATGTAGCACAGATATGCATGAACACTCACTAGATCACTATCTGTCTCTATCTATCTATTTATCTACACACACCCACACCCACACCCACACCCGCACCCACCCCCACCCCCAACCCCACATACACCCCTACACCCGCACCCCACACCCCTACACCCCTACACCCACACCCCTACACCCGCACCCACACCCCAACCCCATATACACCCCCACACTCACCCCTACACCCCTACACCCACCCCCACACCCGCACCCGCACCCACACCCCTACACCCCACCCACACACCCGCACCCACACCCCCACCCCACCCCACCCACACCCCCACACCCCTACACCCCACCCCCACACCCCTACACCCGTACCCACACCCACGCAGAACTGATCCCAGTGCACCTCTAATCCCGGTCTCGTATTCCAGGTGGTTGCTTCCTCTGATGAAGACGGGGCACTCGCGGCCGCTGGACACGGGAGACCTCTATCATGTCCAGCCACAAGATGCATCGCAAGGACTGGGAGATCGCCTTCAAAAGTCAGTCAGTCGTCTCCTTTGCTCTGCCTCTCCTCCTCTTCTTCTTTTTGTTGTTCTTCTTCCTTTTTTTCTTACTCTTCCTTTTCCTCTTCTTCCTTTAGTCCCGTTCCCTGTCTCTCTCTCTCTCTCTTTTTTTTTTACCATCCATCTCTCTCCATCTCTGTCTTCTTTCTCCTTCTCCTTCATTTTCATCTCATTCTTCTCCTTCTTCTTCTCCTCCTCCTCCTCCTCTTCCTCCTCCTCCTCCTCCTCCTCCTCCTCCTCCTCCTCCTCCTCCATCTCCTCCTTCTCCTTCTCCTTCTCCTTCTCCTTCTTCTTCTTCTATGTCTCCATCTCCTTCTCCATCTTCTCCTCCATCTCCTTCTTCTTCTCCTTCTACTTCTACTTCTACTTCTACTTTTACATCTCCTTCTTCTCCTTCTCTTTCTCCTTCTCCATCTCCTCCCAAATCTCCTTCTTCTTCTACTTCTACTTCTACATCTCTATCTTCTCTTTCTCCTTCTCCATCTCCTCCTTCTTCTCCTTCTACTTCTTCTCTTTCTCCTTCTCCGTCTCCTCCTTCTCCTATTCCTTCTCTTTGTACTTCTACTTCTCCATCTCCTTCTTCTTCTTCTCCTTCCCCTTCCCCTTATTTTTCTCCTCCTCCTTCTCCACCTCCTCCTCCTATCCTTCCTCCTCCACCTTGTCCTTCTCCTCCTCCACCTTGTCCTTTTCCTCCTCCACCTTGTCCTTTTCCTCCTCCACCTTGTCCTTCTCCTCCTCCTCCTCCTCCTCCTCCACCTTCTCTTCTTCCTCCTCCTCCTCCACCTTCTCTTCTTCCTCCTCCTCCTCCACCTTCTCCTCCTCCTCCTCCTCCTCCTCCTCCTCCTCCTCCACCTTCTCCTCCTCCTCCTCCTCCACCTTCTCCACCTTCTCCTCCTCCTCCTCCTCCTACTCCTCTTCCTCCTCCTCCTTCTCGTCCTCCTCCTCCTTCTCGTCTTCCCACTCCTCCTCCTCCACCTCCTCCTCCTCCTCCTCCTCCTCCTCCTCCACCTTCTCCTCCACCTTTTCCTCTCTCCTCCTCTTCCTCCTCCTCCTCCTCCTCCGTCTCCACCTCCTCCTCCTTTTCCTCCTACTCCTCCTCCTCCTCATCATCATCATCCCCCCATCCTCCTGCTCCTCTCCCTCTACCTCCTATTCCTATTTATTACTCTCCCTCCTTTTTTCCTTTTTCTCATCCTGCTCCTTCTCCTTTCTTCTCCTTCTTCTCTTTCTCCTTCTCCTCCTCCTCGATCTATATATTCATCTCCATCTCCATCTCCCTTTCCCTTTTCCTCTCCCTTTCCCTCTTCTTTTCCCTTGTCCTTTTCCTTTGTCTTCTTTTCTCCCTCCCTTCCTCTCTCTCTCTCTCTCTCTCTCTCTCTCTCTCTCTCTCTCCCTCTCTCTCTCTCTCTCTCTCTCTCTCTCTCTCTCTCTCTCTCTCTCTCTCTCTCTCTCTCTCTCTCTCTCTCTCTCTCTCTCTCAAGATACACAAGTATCAAGACATTGCAATCAAGAATGTAAAGAAATCTCGCGTCCCTCCCTCTCGAACTTATATAGCAATAACAAAGATTCTATTATCAACCTTAAAACACACTGCTCGAAAGATTGGTAGGGCATACAGAAGAAACAGAACAGCTAGCTCCCTTACTGGAACTGTTTCAGGAGGCTCTTCAAGCAGTTCGAGACAGAGTCGCATTATTGCAACAAGAAAAATGGGAGAAATTTGTCAATTCACTAAATAACTCAACACCAATAGGAAAAGCACGGGATGGTATTAATAGGTTAAAAGGGAAAAAACATCTCAGATCGCTCATCAAAATCCTCGAGAAAAAGCAAATGAGCTCTACAGATATGCTAAGATATCCAGCCCTGACTCACTGAATAGTGAATCAGCTGCTCTCTTACGCGAATCTTATGCAGGCATGAGGGAATTGATTGACTCGATGATTGAGCAGTATGATGATTGCGATGTTTCGTTTACTGAGACCGAGCTTGATGCTGCCCTCACCAGAGGCAATTCAACAGCTCCTGGTGAGGATGGCATCACGTATGGCGTCATTAGACTACTCAGAAATGTCCCTGGTGATCCTGTTTTACGATTGTTCCGACTCATTTATGAAAAGGGTGTGCTACCAATATCCTGGACGCAGAGTATTATAACACCAATACCAAAGACAAATAATCCAGGGGAATACAGACCGATTTCCTTAACTAGTTGCCTTTGTAAAACTTTTGAAAGTCATACTAAATCGGCTATTATTTAGGATTAAAGATAAAATGTCGCCAGCTCTTTATGGATTTATGCCAGACAAGAGTGTTCAGAATTGTATAACAACATTTCTGTCAATTCTTGGAGGCAATGGGTTCACTATTTTCCTGGATTTGAAGTCTGCATTTGATACAGCTAATAGGCAAATAATCCTACACGAACTAGCCCTGATGGGAATCGGGGGACATATATTACAGTGGATCAATGGATACTTCCAGAATAGGCAATCAGCCGTAGTGTTTCAAGGTTATAAGAGCGAACAGAAGGCCATGTCGCTCGGCACCCCCCAAGGGGGAGTCCTAAGCCCTTTGTTATTTAACGTTTTGGTAAACTCCCTTATCAGACGTTTTAAACAACAAGCCAATGCCACGATCATAAGCTATGCTGATGATATATTGATTCATGCTAGAAATTATCAAGACTGTTTATGTGCACTGCAGACAATATCGACGGTCTGCAATGAACTAGGATTAATTATTTCAATAGATAAGACCAAGGTATATAGTCACAATGTAAAAGAAAGAGATAAACAGTTCAATATAGATGATGATAGTATAGCTCAGGTTGAGTCATTTCGATATCTCGGAGTAAATATTCCACATACGGCCGAAGATGTTGAGGTGATCAATCAAAAATGTAAGAGTAGACTAGCTGCCCTACGAGCAGTTGCTGGCAATAATGTAACTTCGGGGGCAAACATACGAATTGTAAGAATGATGTATACAGCTTACATAAGACCCCTCATTGATTATGCTGCACCTGCTCTAATAACACAGCCATCCCGAACAATTAGAAGGCTAGAAGTAATGCAAAATGTGGCAATGAGGATAATCCTGGGATGTCCAAATACTACTAAGGTATTGAACATGAGGAAAGAACTCGGATTGCCAAGTATTACTGATAGGATCACAGAAATCAACACAATGACAGCAATAAAATTATTAAGATCGCCAGATGACAGTATAGCCAAGGAATCTTTGTTAAATTGCCTTTCCACGGGGCGCCACAGATCTGCTTGGGTCAAGAAAACATGCTCAGAGCTTCGAAACCATAATATGATAGAGTTCTGCAAAGGCATCCCTCAAAAACATTCTGTTCCGCCATGGGAGATAAAGCACTTCGACATCAGCAAAGCAAGTGTCCCTCCAAAAAAACAAATTGAAAACAACGCCCACCTGAAAGCTAATTTAAGAAAGGACATTCTGAAGCAAATTTATGAGATTAAGCAAGAGTATGAGATAAAACAGCTTATTTTCACTGATGGGTCGGTAATTCCAGCCACAGGTTCAGCCGCATGCGCTGCAATCGTATGCGATGCCACTGGAAGGATTAGCGATGTTGGTTTCAGACTCAACAACTGGGCGTCCATCCTGCAGGCAGAACTGTTTGCTTTACTTGTTGCTCTTAAGATAGCCGATCGTACGGGGGATAGTACTCTCATCATTACATACTCCCTCTCCTCACTTCATGCTCTAAACTCAAAGAAATGATAACACAGGACTCGTGTCAACAGCGAGGCATAGGTTGAACAGATGGTTTCTGAAGGATGTAACCACTAAAATATTGTGGGTACGATCACACATAAATCTAGAGTTACACGATATGGCTGATGCTCTATCTAGATCATGCAGTCATATGGATACTATTGAGTATGACATTGGTGTAACAACTGAGCATGTGCGTAAGATCATAAAGAAAAAGCTCTCCACTCAGGCTGAAACCGAGAGAAATGTTGAGCAAGACACAAGCAGATCAATCATTCACCATAATGCTATGTCCAAGACAAAGCATATCTACGGCAGTACAAACAGAGTTACGAGACAGCTTGATGTAGTGACCGCAAGATTACGGCTTGGCTACAAATATTACTGGGAGTATAGTGTTTCAAACAATGCTGGGGGAACCGAATGCAAGTTGTGCAGTCAGCCCTATTCACACACCCTTGACCACTATGTAATGATATGTCCTCTAATTGAAGAATTTCGTGAAAGGATTAAACGTAAAACATTGTACAGTATTGCAACATCCTTTATAGAGGACGGCATTTTATCAGATATATTACAGAAACAAAAGGAATTTGCCTGTAATAGATAAAATTGCAAGGCCTCTCTAGAGTGATATACATGCACTACTATGTCTTATGTATAGCTTT
>NW_028234407.1:36056090-36068590 GCF_977035675.1 Penaeus japonicus | reverse complement strand
AGAGCCCCGGCATTGTAACATGCCCCTGTCATGAGTGGGTTAAGATGTGGCCTATCTTAGAAAAGAGGGCATGATTTTTTAAGTAAGGGTTTAAGTAATATGATGAGCAAATAAATAATTGCCTTTTTTTTACTGTTCTGTAAAGTAATATATTTTTTTCTTTTTTAAGGAATTCCTGGAAATGGAAGAGAGAGAAGAAACAAGTAACGTTCAGAAATCCAATCTAAGGCCAAAATTGAAGGTAAAATGACAATTTTCTTTTGTTTTTTTCAAAATTTCTTCTACTTTCTACTCTACTTTCTTTGTCTTATTTACTTTTTCTTTTTGTCTTCTCCTTCTCTTCCTCCTCCTTCTCCTTCTCCTCTTCCTTCTTCTCCTTCCCCTTCTCCTTCTCCTCCTTCTCCTTCTCCTCCTTCTCCTTCTCCTCCTTCTCCTTCTCCTTCTTCTCCTTCTCCTTCTTCTCCTTCTCCTTCTCCTCCTTCTCCTTCTCCTTCTCCTTCTCCTTCTCCTTCTCCTCCTCCTCCTCCTCCTCCTCCTCCTCCTCCTCCTCTCCTCCTCCTCCTCCTCCTCCTCCTCCTCCTCCTCCTCCTCCCCCTCATCTCCCTCCTCCATCTCCTCCTCCTCCTCTCCCTCCTCCTCCTCCTCCTCCTCCTCCTCCTCCTCCTCCTCCTCCTCCTCCTCCTCCTCCTCCTCCTCCTCCTCCTGTTTAATATTATTTCAACTTTAATTTTTTGTTTGTACACAGGATTGTGGAATAACAATAAAGGGAGTGACAGCTAAGTGGAGTGATGTAACAGAAGAGAACACCTTGAACAATATCACATGCTCTGTAAAGGCTGGAGAACTGCTGGCTGTCATAGGTCCTGTTGGTTCTGGAAAGGTATGATATTAATGAATATCATGGAGCATTGTTATGGCTCTCTTTTAATGATGGTATTATTGCTATAACTACTATTAATATCACTGATATTATGACCATATTCCTTTTTATTACCATTATTATTTTAATTTTCTTCTTTTTAGGGATCACTTCTACACGCAGTTCTTGGAGAATTACCAGCAAAGTCTGGTTCAATATCTGTCCGTGGCAAGGTGGCATATGCATCTCAAGAGCCATGGGTATTTTCAGGGACTGTGAAGCAGAATATTCTCTTTGGACAACCTTATGAAGAAAAGAAGTACAATGAAGTTATTAAAGGTAAGATTAGAGGAGGTATCTCTTTGTTGACAGATTATTCTCATTAACCATTGTGGACGGATGTCATGACATACATGACGCAGGAGCTCTGGGGATTTTGGATCACTGTTATTCTATCGTGCTAAGAGTAATGAGTGAATGATGATGACAGTTGCAGTCATAATTACACTAATTACTGTAATAATAAGCAAAATGGGTTTCACCTAACATTGAAAACCTAAATGGCACCACTTTCTTCCAGCACCAGCAGGAGAGAGATTTTGGATCACTGTGTTATCATATTGTGCTAAGAGTAATGAGTGAGGGATACGATAATTGCAGCATAATTACTCTTAATTTTGCCATAATATTAAGCAAAATGAGTTACACCTAACATCCAAAACCTTGATGGCACCACTTTCCTATAGTACCAGCAGGAGAGAGAGCTTTGAATGTCACCCATCCACAGTCTCTAGCAATAGAATGATGGCACATAGCAAGAGGAAGGTGACCAAATCAATGTGCCCCTGTGCCAGTAGGGATCACTTTTGCTGTGGCACTCACAGTCATAAGCACAAGTTTCCTTCCTCTTCCCTACCTCTTCATGCTATCTTCATTGTGGATGGTTATATGTTTTGTATTCGTTCATGACAGTACATAAATATGAAGAAATAAAATCACTCTAAGCATATAGAAAATAATGAGCTGATATGGGAAACTACAATTTTAGTTGACTGCAGCATTGATAGAGCCTATGATATGACAGATATAAGTCTCTAAATACAGCAAAACAAACAAAAATTAAAACACACAAATGTCTATAGCTTTATAATGAATGAATAAAAGAGAGTGGGAAAAGTCAAGGTTTGTTGCATGAAGCTGCCTTGCTTTGAAATAAAACCCATCCTGGAGACTGGGCAAGCAAATCTATCCCCTGTCTGCAATGGGTTAAAACACAGAAATTCATGATTGCATAAAGTTTGTAGGAACTTGAGAGGTGGTTTTGAAATAGTGGAAATTGATGCCAAAAAAGTGTTAAGAATCGTGTTTTGTATGATTTTCTCCTGTTTCAGTGTGTGCACTTGAGCGAGATTTGGAACTGCTACCAATGAAGGACATGACAATGGTTGGTGAGCGTGGTGTTTCTCTCAGTGGCGGTCAGAAAGCCAGAGTCAATCTTGCCAGGTTAGTCAAATAATCATCCCCATATGCATATGTCCTTTTTGCACTGTATATTAAAACTCTTCATTGCCTCTGAAGCAAATCTGATATATCACTCTCAAGTGTAACTCTTTCATCAACAGGGCAGTTTATTATGATGCAGATATCTACCTACTGGATGACCCACTTAGTGCTGTTGATACTCATGTGGGACGTCACCTGTTTGACCAGTGTATAATGGGCCATCTAAAGCATAAAGTTCGGATCTTGGTGACTCACCAACTTCAATACCTTAAAGAAGCAAATGAAATCCTGGTTCTCCGAGAGGTAATTAGTCCGTTGTTTCCTGATTGGTTAATACCTAACCCATTAATGCCGGGTGACTTGTTTTTTTGTCATACATGATGCTGGAGCTCTGGCTTGTAATATTAAGCAAAATGGGTTTTGTCTAACATCCAAAACCTAGATGGCACCACTTTCTTCTAGCACCAGCAGGAGAAAGAGCCGTGAATGGCACCCATGTACGGTCTTTAGCAAGCACTATCTTTATAGAGCAATGGCACATAGCAAGTTGTTGACCTCTTGCTCTAAAGTACCGTAGATGAAGGATGCTCTGGCAAAATGAGAGGAGGAAGGTGACTCAATCCATTCCAAATGTCTACAGTGTGCCCCTGTACCAGTAGGGATGCCTTGTACTGTGGCACTCATAGTCATAAGCACAACCTACCTCTTCATATTATCTTCATTGTGGATGGTATATGTTTTGTATTCTTTCATAGCAGTGCACAAATTCGAAAAAGTAAAGTTGCTTTTTGTCCTCCCTTAAAATAGCAATACTTCTGTCACACCGAGTATAAAGAAAAAATGAGCTGATATGTACCCTGAACTACATTTTTAGTCAACTGCAGAATTGATAGAGCATGTGATAGGACAGATATAAGTCTCTAAATACAGTAAAACACAAAAAAAATGAAACATAAAAATGGCTCTAGCTTTACAATGAGTGACTAAAAGGGAGGTGGAAAAGTCAAAGTATGTTGTGTGAAGCTGCCTTGCTCTGAAATAATACCCATCCTGGAGCCTGGGTAAGCAAACCTATCGCCGTTGTTAATGGGTTAAGTGCAATGATAGGTAAGATGATGACAAAGTTCTTAGTACAAGGAGAAGGAAAGAAAGAAAATGAAAAAATAAAACAAATTGTATTACATAAATATTTGCTAACATTAACATGGGATTTTTTCTTCAAGGGTCATCCTGAAGCCATTGGAAACTATCACCAGTTGGTAAACAGTGGAATAGACTTTGCGTCATTGCTAGCAGAAGGTCATGAGGAAGAGAAAACAACTTCTCCTTCAAGGCAACCCAGCACAAAAAGTGTCAAGAAGAATGGATTCATCCCCACTGGAAAGTTTATGCAGGAAGCTGAGAAATGTAAATATTCAGATTTTTTGTGTGATTTAGATCTTGTTTTTTTTTTTGCTCACTATGTAAAAATAGTTTGAATAATTTTTTTCTTGTTATTCATATAGTATTACTATCTTGGAGAAACTTTCAGAGGCATATTTGCTCAAAGTATCAAGAAATTGTGGAGAATCTTTTCTGTTCCTGGATCATGTCCAGAAGTGTAAATGATGATCAATTTGCAGTATTTAGTTAGGAAATTTTCTTTCAATCTTTCCAATTTGTTATGACAGTGACTGACACATTCCTATTTTCATTGCAGTAGGATCTTCATTATCTCTCACTAGAAGAGGGCGTGTTCGGAATGACTCTATTGCCTCGGTGCATGATTCTGTCGAGGCTGACAACATTCTCACCATTTCTGGAGCTCATTTGGCAGGGTCAAACTTGTCGCTTGATGAAGATGTTAATGACACACCCACTAAAACTGCAAAGAAGGTGAGGAATTACAATGCAATTACAAAATAGAGTATTCAAGAATGAGAGGGAGATATGGAGAATTGAAAGAGATTATGTATTAGAGAAAAAGTGTGACTGAGACTGTCTTTTTATAATAATGATGAGTTCACCATTTTGATCATCAAATTGATATGACTGGGCTCTTTATATCATATTTATGTAACTCCCTCAAGGGAAACCATTCATGCTTCTTACTTATCTATTTTAAAATCAATAATCAATAATTTACAGTCTGAAGTCTGCATTCACAAGCACATGCACAAGGACATGCACATACACAATTACACTCTTACACATTTACATACCCACCCATCCACACCCACCCATGCCCACACCCGCACCTATGCCTACACCCACACCCACACCCGCACCTATACCCACACCCACACCCACAATTTTGAAAATACATTGATGACAGCATCTATACATGGCAAGGATGAACCAGAAATTGGATCAGAGGCAGATCTCTGTTCTGTGCACAATGTACCCTGATGGCTCTAATTCTCAAGCAATAGCTAAACTTGTTTTTAATGCTTTAACTGGGAAACAATAATCTGCTCCAGAATCAAAGACAAGAAAAAAAGCAAATAAAGAAACATTGTCCTAGTGTCTCTAATTTTGTTCTCAATTGGATAGGCTTGATATGAAATAAAACAGGTGCATTGGCTAGTGAACTCAGATTATTTCCAGTTACTATTGGGTTAACTGGTTAAAAAAAGTCTTCCTTAACCCATTCGCGTCAGCTGACATGCTGACACAATTTGTGTTTTTTGGGTCAGATGCCGGCGATAAGATATTTGGTCAAGGCTGGTGCTCTGAGTGAACAAGAGGACAGCCCAGGCTTGCGGCTAGTGTGCCCGAGAATCCTGAGGCGTTAGGCTTATGCGTTTGAAAACCCTGGCATTCCAACTATTTAGAGCCGTAATAGCCATGGCGTGAATGGGTTAATGTAATCCCTTAATGTAGCTTTTGAATTAAGTACATTCTAAATAAAAAAAAGGAAACAACACACTTAACCCATTAGCAGCGGATTCAATTGATTTGGCAAAGCATAATCGATACGACGCGGATTGGCATTCCATGCAGACATCCCCCGTCGGGAATGGTTAATGTATCCCTGCACAGACCTTTTGAATTAAGTACATTCTAAATAAAAAAAAGGAAACAACACACTTAAACATGAAAAAACATGGATACATATATCATCATCAAAAACATCTGTACATATATCTACTTTTCCCAAAAAATGATTATCTTAAAGGTAAGAAAAGAACTAAATATGAATAAAATGTATTAATGAACAAAATGGTGAACCCACATTAATGAATACTTATGATATGAATAGAAGAAATTAACCCTGTTTTTTTAGACAACATAATATAGAAAGATTATCTAATGAATTTTGGAGTGACTAATCTGATTTTTTTTTTTTCCTAACAAGCATGTTTACTAACAAAATGTTTATCCCAATCAAATATTATTAATGCAGCGGAAAGCAGAGAGAAGACTGAGGAACATTCAAGAGGAGAAATCAGAACCACTGGTGGATAATTTTTAGAATTTATTTTATTCAGTGTGTTGTAGCTTTACATTTTGTGCACTTTTGCTCTTTTTTTGTTTTGTTTTAAAAGTAATGACCAGGAAACAGGTCTCATTTTCTTGCCAAAATTTATTCTTTGGTATCATATGAGGAGTTTTCTCATTAATTGTAATCTGATTAGTAGTTCTGACCTTATCTGCCATGACAATTTAAAATTTTAGGAAAAGCCTTATTGATGCCATTAGAGGCACTCTATCCTTGTAGGTGTGCTCATAGATTAAGCAACCTTTCACAACAGTTGTTTTCTCTCTCTCTCTCTCTCTCTCTCTCTCTCTCTCTCTCTCTCTCTCTCTCTCTCTCTCTCTCTCTCTCTCTCTCTCTCTCTCTCTCTCTCTCTCTCCTCTCTCTCTCTCTCTCTCTCTCTCTCTCTTCTCCTTTCTCTCTCTCTCCTCCTCTCTCTCTCTTACTTCTCCTCTCTCTCTCTCTCTCTCTTCCTCTCTCTCTCTCTCTCTCTCTCTCTCTCTCTCTCTCTCTCTCTCTCTCTCTCTCTCTCCTCTCTCTCTCTCTCTCTCTCTCTCTCTCTTCTTCTCTCTCTCTCTCTCTCTCTCTCTCTCTCTCTCTCTCTCTCTCTCTCTCTCTGTCTCTCTCTCTCTCTCTCTCTCTCTCTCTCTCTCTCTCTGTCTGCTCTCTCTCTCTTCTCTCTCTCTCTCTCTCTCTCTCTCTCTCTCTCTCTCTCTCTCTCTCTCTCTCTTCTCGCCCACTCTCTCTCTCTCTCTCTCTCTCTTTCTCTCTCTCTCTCTTCTCTCTCCTCCTCTCTCTCTCCTCTCTCTCTCTCTCTCTCTCTCTCTCCTCTCTCTCTCTCTCTCTCTCTCTCTCTCTCTCTGTCTCTCTCTCTCCTCTCTGTCTCTCTCTCTCTCTCTCTCTCTCTCTCTCTCCTCTCTCTCTCTCTGTCTCTCTCTCTCTCTGTCTCTCTCTCTCTCTCTTCTCTTCCTGTCTCTCTTCTCTGTCTCTCTCTCTCTCTCTCTCTCTCTCTCTCTCTCTCTCTCTCTCTCTCTCTCTCTCTCTCTCTCTCTCTCTCTCTCTCTCTCTCTCTCTCTCTCTCTCTCTCTCTCTCTCTCTCTCTATCTCTCTCTCTCTATTTCATTCATTTTTTCTCTTCCTGTATTAGCATAAACTTTTGTCTCCACTGGTCTATCATCTGAATTTTCTAGCTTAAACTAATAGGAATCCACCCCAACAGACATACTAGACATAATGTAATGACCAATTGATTGCCTGTTGTGACATCACCAAGGCTGTCTGCATTTTTCTGGAATTCACAATTGGTTCTTTGACTTTGTGCACCTCATGGTTGATTTCCATCAATACTACTGATCAGGTTGGATCCATTACTTTTTGAGAAATAGTAAAAGTCACTAAAGAATTAATGAGGAGATTTGTTAAATGGTACCAACGAATATATAATGGCAAAACAAAAAGGGGATCGGCCATCGCCTTTAAAAGATTTTATTTATGTGTATGATTATTATTCATGTGTTGCTTGTTGATTCTTGACCGTCATGATTTTGGAAGTAGATTGAGCTATGCTTTGTTTTACGACTATTTTTGTCCTTTTCATTTGCTTTACTGCTGGAAAGATGCTTCAGTATGCCTTTTATTGTGCCTGTGTATCTGAATGATAAGAGCTAATTTTACCCAGTTATAAGTCATTCCAAGTTCCAAATCTATTTGAAAAAAATATAGATTTAGTTCAAGAAATTAGAGACAAAGAAATAAATTTATGTCAATAGTTTTAAAAATGAATGGCCTTCTGAAGTTTTGGTCTGAACTTTTCTTGTTGAAATGTATTTTTCTTCCTTTGATTTGATATTCTGATTTAGTTTATGTATTTTCAATTCTAATTTTGATAATTTTGCATCTGTGCAGATCTTCATTGAAACCCCTTTTTTGTTGTTATGTAGTTTCTCTAGAAACAAATTTTTTACCCGATGCTTTGGTTACCTAGCGTCATGTATATATTTGTTTTTATTGGTTGGGGGGACCTTAAGGTTAAACAGATATTTATATGTAAGATATGTGGCAATTCCCTACAAAATTTTATGTTTGATAAATTCAATAAAAAAGGTCTTTCAGATAACAAAAGTATACATAGCTGTATATGTAATAAATTTTCTCCACACATACTATTCTTGTTGGCATGATATCACTGTATGTTTGGTCTATGAAAATGCTTTGATGTTTGATATGTGATCACTGTTCCTTGTTTTCATTATATCTTTTAAATTTATAAAGAAGGTTGTGCACTGGTATATTTCCAATCATATAATAAGAATAAGATAAAATAAGATAATGTATAGAGGATTTGAGAGTAACTTATTCTTTCTTACTTTATCATATTCACCTTAACATCTCTTTCCTTTTTCCTTCTTTGTACAAGCTTAAAGACACGGATGACGGTGGAGACAAGGACGGGGCTGAAGAAGGCCAGGTTGGTGCCGAGGTGAGGTCAGTTGGATCAGTCAAAGCTAGCATATATCTTCAGTACTTCCTGGCTGGAGGGGGCTGGTTCCTGCTGATTGTGCTCTTCTTGGCCAATGTCATCACGCAAGTCCTCTTCTCTGGAACAGACTACTGGCTTTCTTACTGGTGAGTGATCTCTGTATCCTGTTTTTTTTGTTCAGCTTTGTAATAGTGTGAAACTTTGTTTACATCCTTTCTCTTTTTTACCCATACATTTTTCATTTATTCATGTAATGATGAAGCAGGTTATGCAGGGACTATTAACATCACAATAGAAGGGGGAAAAGAAGTTCATGTTCAAAAAATTCACAAGAGTTTTATTTCTTTTCATATTTAAGGGCCAATGGTGAACAGATTCGTGCAAGATTACTTCTAGAGTCAAATGAAAGTATGGCATTAGCAGCTAATGGGTCAACTATATCTTATCAAGACGCACCAGTTCCAGAGGGCTACCTTGACACGATCACCAATGTTTATGTGTACACTGGTGAGTCATGATTTTTTTCCATATTCCTTATTATGGGTTTCTTTTTCTTTCATGATTTATTTTGATTACCTCCATGAAAGAAGATACATCTGTTCATTTTTCTACTTTGAAAAACATACAAAAATATGATAAGACTAATTTTTGACTACATCTTCACATTGGTTTCCTTTTTACCAAAGGTCTGACTGCTGCATTGTTTGTGCTCTCACTGGGTCGCACTGTGATGTTCTTCGTGATGTGTATGACTTCATCAAGAACTCTGCACAATAGAATGTTTCAGTCAGTAATTCGAGTCCCAATAAAATTTTTTGACACACACCCAGTAGGTGAGTTTGCTCTGCTTCTATTTTTTACAATGTGTCCATTTTGTGTTTCGTGCTAAAAGTTGTCATCATCACTGTAATATGTATAGATAGCAAAGTCCTGACTGCTGATACCTCTAAATTTTCATTTGTTAATAGCACTTAGATGTGATTTTATGGTCCATATTTGCAATTGTACTTGATTAGGGAATTTTAACAGATTATTTATTGAAAGTGATTATCTTTTCCTCAGCGTTTTTATTTATGTCCAAAAGATGACTCTTTTTCCAGAATAGTTTTCACATAATACTTTGCTATCTGACTGTATATCTAGTCCAATTGTAAGAACAATTTATGCATTCTTTCCCCCCTGTCCCTCTGTTCTTGCAATGTGAAGGTCAGATTCTAAATCGCTTCACAAAGGATCTTGGCCAAATTGATGACTTTCTACCAGGAACTATGTGGGATTTTCTTGAAGTAAGAAAATTGGACAATCAAAGCTTTGCATGGTTTTGCCTGGTTGGTTTTTTGTTTGATTTGAAAAGTTGCTTCCCCGTGATGAGGCTACACATTTTCAACTGTTTAGTTTACTGGTAATCATTTGTCTGCCATTATTTTCCACATTGGTGAATGACAGCAAACATTGGATTTGTTTAAGAATATATTAACAGTTGTCGGCAAAGAATGATTGCTTATATGAAGGAATCATACACACATACCCATGTCTCACCCATGCCCATGACCAAGACTTGCACACTCCAAAGCCCAAACATACTCACAAACATAAACACACATAAAATACACATGCACAAACACACACATGCACAAGCACACACATGCACAAACACACACACACAAACACACACAAACACACACAAACACACATACAAACACACACACACATACAAACACACACATACAAACACACATACACACACACATACATACACACACACACACACACACACACACACACACACACACACAGACAACACCAACACACACAACACACACACACACACACACACACACACACACACACACACACACACACACACAACACACACACACACACACACCAACCCCCCAAACACACACACACACACAAACACACACAAACACACACACACAAACACACACACACACAACACACACACAAACACACACAACACACAACACACACACACACACACACAAACACACACACACACAACACACACACACACACACACACACACACACACACATACACACAACACACACACATACGCATACACACACACACATACACACAACACACACACATACACACACATACACACAACACACAAACATACAAACAACACACACACATAAACACACACAAACACACACACACATACACACACACACAAACAAACACACACACATAAACACACATAAACACACACACACACAAATGCACACACACACATAAACACAAACACACACATAACCACACACATGTAGACACACACCTACATAAACACACACATGCACATAAAGACATGCACATAAACACACAAATACACATACGCACATAAACACACACATCTAAACACACACATGCACATAAACACACACACGCACATAAACGCACACACACACAAATGCACATGTATCAACGCACACATATAAACACACACACAAACACACACACACACAAATGCACATGCATCAACGCACACATATAAACACACACAAATAAGCACACACAGAAACACACAAATACATAAACAAATACATACATAAGCATGCACATACATAAACACACATAAACACACACACACAATACACATATACACAAAACACATACACACAAAACACATACACACAAAACACATACACCTGAACTTACACACACATACTCACACAAACACACACACATATACACACATGTACACACACACATATACACATGTACACACATATACATACACATACACATACACATACACATACACACACATACACATACATATACACATATATACACATACACACATACATATACACATACACATATATACACATGCACACATATACACATGCACACATATACACATGCACACATATACACATGCACACATATACACACATGCATACATGCACACATACACATACACACATACTCACCTACATACACACCTACATACACATACACACACACACACACACACACACACACACACACACACACACACACACACACACACACACACACACACACACACACACACACACACACACACACACACACACACACACTTACACATATACTCATACACAAACACACACACACACACACACACACTTACACATATACACATACACAAACACACACACACACACACACACACACACACACACACACATACATAAACACACACACACATATAAACACACACACATAAACACACAGATAAACACACACACATAAACATACACATATATATATAAGCACACACACACACACACACATGCGCTCACACTCACACTCACTCTTACTTCGACATTGCTATCAACTTTGCAGATTATAGTTTTGATTTCATAAAAGTGTCTTTGTTGTCATTCAAATGTAAATTTTGAAGTAGACGTCTCTTAATAGCTGGTTGCCACTTCTTCCTTTTTGCATCTGATGATTCAAAATTTGATAATCTTGTACGGTGATAGACTTTTATATGTGGGTTTATGTGACCTAGAAAATGGCTAACTATTTCTGTTTTAGGCTTTACCTATTTATAACGTGAAATAGGGATCAGTTGTATTCTTTCTTTTTTTATTACAAAATTATCTGAAGATTTTCGATTCAGAATACTGTCCCGTTTTATAAGAAGAAAGATAACTTTCAGCAAATCTAGACAGTTGATATCTTGAAAAACAGTAACCAATGTGTACAAAATGGGAGAGAAACATAAAGATCAATTATTAGTTACAGTACCACATAGTCATTGATTAATTTCACAAAATGAACTGAAACCTTGCCACTTACTTACAACCCACTGAAAATTCCGAAGAATGAGGTTCCACTTGAGTCGGGTCTATTCTTTGGCCAATAGAGGACACGTGCAAAGTCATTAGAAGTAGGAAATTATCAACATGAGAGTGACCAGCTCTGACATAATACAGTCTTTATATGCAATGAAGCACATATTGTCGTATCAGAGCTTAATACAGAGTATTAATAAGTATGTATATTAAAAAAGACATGCTTTAGGTGTGATTTGTTGGTCTCATGATACACCAACTTGAACATCAACATCAGCCATGGTTAATTGAAAAAGAAATTTTGAGTCTGCAAGAAATTGTGTACATTGATTGATTCTATTTGATATTTTACACTTATTGCATCTAGAGTATGTGTTGCACATTCAG
>NW_028234407.1:36048590-36051090 GCF_977035675.1 Penaeus japonicus | reverse complement strand
AAACTGGAGCCGGAAGCTGCTCTAGAGACCGAGAAAGGTGGGTTGCGCCGAGTTTCTATCCCTTATAACGAGCATTACTTCTAGTGTCTGGTTATTCATCTTTTTATTTGAGTAGATGCCTGTTGGTTGTTAACTGATGCGCTAAGTACAAGCTGTTTATTTTTTTCTCTTTGTATATTTAAATGATACAATATGGACTAAAAATAATTGATTGCAGCTATTACCCCAGAACAGGGGGTGAAAAATTGTTGACTGTGTCCTTATTTTATTTTCTCGATGTCTGAAAACTCTTCTGCCACAAACATAGATCACTGCATAGAATTAGGATTGAAGATTTTCATTATTTTAGTTCTTTTTAATTGATGCCTTATAACTGACACCTCTGTATGTTCCAGATAAAACTCCTAAGGCTGGTTGGCCAGAAAATGGAGAAATAAAGTTTGAGGATGTTTCACTTCAGTACAATCCTAATGATACACCAGTGCTGAAAAATCTCAACTTTTGCATTCAGGCAAATGAAAAGGTGATTGGAACTTCAAAATCATTGTTGTTTGAAATAAACTGTTATGGTGTATGACTAGATGTTTGTTATTATTTAGAAATTCTGTTTGAAGAGGAAGGAAATGCTTTATCTCATTGCAGATTGGCATTGTTGGCAGAACAGGAGCAGGAAAATCATCTATGTTAACATCCCTGTTTCGTTTGACTGAGCCAACTGGTGATATATATATTGATAATGTAGCTGTTAAGGAATTGGGCTTACATGATGTACGAGGAAACATCTCTATCATCCCGCAAGATCCAACTCTGTTCTCTGGGACCATGAGGAGAAATCTAGATCCCTTTGACCAGTATGAAGATGATGCTTTGTGGAGAGCACTAGAAGAGGTATGCTTTTTAGTTTTCCAGCTGCTGCTACTTTTCTTCTCTTTTTTCCTTGATTCTTCATTGACTTGGCCTTCCTTTTCCAGCCTCTTTCTCTTTCAGTTTCCTTTTCCCTTTACCCTTCTCTTGCCTATCTTTCTATCTAGAGAATAGATTATTGTTAATGATTTGTGTAGTTCTTTATTTTTTCAGTTTTCTATAGTGCATGTCTATATCCATAAAAGATCACATGATATATAAATAGAAACTTACCAGATGATCTGTTAACCCAATCCCGACGGGCCCGGTGAGAAGTGAAAACCCCCTACACCGGGCATATGCAATATTGTATCAGGAACGTCACACTGGTATGTCGCCCCATCATCAGGCACTTTGCCGTGTCTCGGGTGTGACACACTGTCATCATTGGGTTAATAATTGTGAGTTTCTTAACCCACTCACGACGGGGGCATTCCAGCCTTGAATGTCACAATGCCGGGGCTTTCGAGCGCTTAGGCCTAAATCAATTAAATGGCTGGCACAATATTGTGCCGCCCGGCCACTGGGCTTTTGAATGAGCGGTACAGTATTGTACCACCCGTCCAGAGAGGGTTAACCTAACATCTTGTTTCATGGTTTTAGGTGCAGTTAAAGGATGCTGTATCTGATCTTGAAGGAGGCCTTGAGGCAGTAATGTCTGAAGGAGGCAGTAATCTCAGTGTAGGACAAAGACAGTTAGTTTGCTTGGCAAGAGCTATCCTCAGGCACAACAGGATTCTTGTGCTGGATGAAGCCACTGCTAATGTAGACCCAAGGTTTGTTTCCTAATATTATATAAATGTATGATGAAAGCTATTTGTGTAGGTATGGCAGGAGAGTAAGACTGGAAGAAGGAAAGAAATTGGGGGACAGACCAACAGTCCAAGGGTAGGAATTAAATGAGAGAAAGATAAGAGAGACAGAGGGTAAGGAATTGTGGAAGAGCAAATGTCTTTCAGTAGATGTAAATGATAAGAGTAAGTGAAGGTGTTCATGAATAAAAGAGGGGAAGTGTTTATGAGTGAGAGTCAGAGTGATTATGAGGATGAGGGAGTGTCATTGTCAGTTGATGTATTTGATTGAGAGGAAGTGAATGTGCTCCTGAGTAAATGAGGGGACATGTATGGAGGTGAGTGTTTGGTTGGGTGAGATTCATTGTGTAAGTGTGTGCAATTTCTAAGTGAGGCTTCTTATTTGTATATATGAATCAGATATATTTATATTTACTACATCCACTTTTTTATTTTTTGTATAGTTATTTACCATGTAAATTCTTCCAGAACTGATGGGCTTATTCAACAAACCATACGCTCAAAATTCAGAAACTGCACTGTCCTCACTATAGCACATCGACTCCACACCATCATGGACAGTGACAAAGTCATGGTGTTAGAAGCTGGCAGGCTTGAGGTAGGTTGGCATATTTCATGCGTTTGTTTCTACATCAGGTTAGTTTTATAATTTCAGTGTTTCTAGGGCAAATGTTTTTTGGTTAATGATGATTTGATTAGAGAAGCAAAAACAACAAGAAGAGCTTCTTCTACCTATCTATCTATTTGCCTGTTTTACCCACTGATCCATCTCTCTATCTTCCTGT
>NW_028234407.1:36041090-36043590 GCF_977035675.1 Penaeus japonicus | reverse complement strand
TCCAGCTGTTGACTTCACTTCAAACACTCCATCGTCGATGCTCAGGATGGACACGTCGAAGGTACCTCCTCCCAAGTCGAAGATCAACACGTTTCGCTCTCCCTTTCCTACGCTTTTCTTGTCAAGGCCATAAGCAATGGCGGCGGCTGTTGGTTCATTGATGATTCTCAGAACGTTGATGCCCGCAATGGTTCCTGCGTCCTTGGTGGCTTGTCGCTGTGAGTCGTTGAAGTAGGCGGGGACCGTGATGACGGCGTCTTTGACGGTCTTTCCTAGGTAGGCTTCGGCTGTCTCCTTCATCTTGGTGAGCACCATGGACGAGATCTCTTCAGGGTTGAAGGTCTTGCTTTCTCCCTTGAATTCTCAACTGGCGCCCGGTCGTAGGCAGTGATCTCGACCCTACCGAACTCAATTCGACGTCGATAGTTGGTGATGCCATATTGAGGATGTACATGCTATCTAGAAATGTAATTTATGATAAAGCATAACTTTAGTTCACACATTTAGTTTATAGCAACTTACTACGCTGAGTAGTAGATTGATTTCTTTCTGTGTGAACCGTACTATCATTAATGATATTCATTTTCAGGATTGTTGTTGATTCGACATTTGCTTCTTTGAACCTTATTGAATGTAATTATTCATGCTCGGCCAATCTATGACTTATTCCCATGAATATATATATAATATAATATAATATGATATAGTATATACACATACACACATACATGCACATATACATACTAAAAATACACACACACACACACACACACACACACACATATATATATATATATATATATATATATATATATATATGTATATATATATATAGATATAGATATAGATATATAGATATATATATATGTGTGTGTGTGTGTGTGCGTGTGTGTGTGTGTGTGTATTATATACGCACACATAAACTGTATACATACACACACAGTAATATGATAATGCTCTGAATCTTGTATGCTCACACTTCAAGAACTTTCGCTTGATTTTGAAAAAAATATTTTTAGAAGTTACTATATATTTACTAATGTAAAATCAATGAAAGCGAAGTGATAAACAGGAATCTTTATATAGTATCATCTATATACATATATTTGTCATTTCGCGTCTATTTGTTCAAGCCTTTTATGTAGATATAATGGGACTCGATTTCAAATGAAACTGAAAATACACATCTTAGTCATATTTTAATTTGAAAACATTGATTTAACATTGATATAAACATATATTTGCATTACATGTATATGTGTACGCACACATACAAGGCACTTGCGCGCAGGCATACGTACATACCAAGATAATGTATATATATATATATATATATATATATATATATATATATATATATATATATATGTATATATATATATATATATAAATGAACACACACACATATATACATAAATATACATATACATATATGGATACGTATACATATACATAAACACATATACATACATATACATATACATACGCACACTCATACAAACATATATACATACATATATATACATATATCAATATATACATACATATGTATATATGTATATATACACACTATACATAGGACAGATTATAGCCTTTTCAGTCAAAATATAGACGGCCAAAATGCAATGAAACATACCTACATTTCGGCAAAGAATGGATTCCGCCAGGAATTGGAAAATGTGTGAAAATAAACACGTGCCCCTACACTTTTCAAACAAACACTGTATTTGCAAGCCTTATCTTTATTAGAAATTATTAGAAGAATCATGACACTGCCAGAGCATTGAAGCTTTCCTCTATGTAACTCTTGGCTTGCATGGCAATTCCTTTCAAGTTACTTCCTCGGTTTGTGCTCTGGAAATCGTTCTTGTGTGAATCTAGTTTGCTGATCTGCTCCGGAAGTGCATCTAAAGTGTTGATCACGAAAATTCTGTCCGAAGGATCCTCGATTTGTGCAACTGCCGAGCGTTTGATCTCTTCAATGATGCAAGTGATGTACTCTTGCGGGGTCCTCAGCTTTGGATTATTTGTTATCTCGTTAATCCTCTTAATGTGCTGTACGGTCTTTTTTATATACATGGCAATTTGTGTCGATTGACTAGTAATGTCCTTCTCTAGCTTGTTCAGCACTTCCTGAACACTCTGCCTGTACACCCGAGCCTGTTCATATCTGTCCTTCATTGTAGCGTGTGTGACTCTTATGGTCTTGAGGTTCTCGGTTATTATTTCACACTCAGTTTCGTGATCTCCGTTTCTGCAAGGGCAAAAATCGCATGTGAAGTTCGCCTTCGGACACCCGCAAAAGGTGCTCTTCAAAGCAGTGCAGGGATAGATGCATGTCTGCATACACGTCGGGCAGTTGTGAGCGTGTGTGAACCTTCCACTGATCTTGCTTCTGTTTTTGACAGTGATTGTCTCTTCTCCTTCAAATGCCGAATTCTTCCTCATGCAGTCTCTGTACTTTTCATAGAGTCTTTTCTTGCTTTTGTTTTCCAGAAGA
>NW_028234407.1:35996090-36001090 GCF_977035675.1 Penaeus japonicus | reverse complement strand
AGGAAAAGAGGAAGGAAGATAAGGAAGAGGAGGAGGAGGAAAAGAGGAAGGAAGACAAGGAAGAGGAAGGAGGAAAAGAGGAAGGAAGAGGAGGAGGAGGAAAAGAGGAAGGAAGACAAGGAAGAGGAAGGAGGAAAAGAGGAAGGAAGATAAGGAAGAGGAGGAGGAGGAAAAGAGGAAGGAAGATAAGGAAGAGGAGGAGGAGGAAAAGAGGAAGGAAGATAAGGAAGAGGAGGAGGAGGAAAAGAGGAAGGAAGGCAAGGAAGAGGAGGAGGAGGAGGAAAAGAGGAAGGAAGATAAGGAAGAGGAGGAGGAAAAGAGGAAGGAAGACAAGGAAGAGGAGGAGGAGGAGGAAAAGAGGAAGGAGGAAAAGAGGAAGGAAGGCAAGGAAGAGAAGGAGGAGGAGGGAGGCGGAGGAGGAGGAGGAGGAGGAAAAGAGGAAGGAAGATAAGGAAGAGGAGGAGGAGGAAAAGAGAAAGGAAGATAATGAAGAGAAGGAAAAGAGGAAGAGGAAAAAATAAGAGGAGGAGCACAAGAGGAAATAAAGAAGAAGGGAAGGAGGAGGAAGAGGAACAGAGGAATAACAGGAAGAATAGTTGGAAACAAGAGGAACAAGAGGAATTAGACAAAGAGCAGGAGGAGGAACAAATAGAGACAGAAATGAAAAAAAGAAAAGGAAAACAGAGGAGGCAGAAGGAGGAGGAGAATAAAGAAGAGGAACAGACGAAGGTAAAAAAAAAAAAAAAAAAAAAAAAAAAAAAAAAAAAAAAAAAAAAAAGAAGAAGGAGATAGAGGAGACAGAAGATGCAGGAGAATGAGATAGAACAGAAGGTACAAGTAAGAAGAGAAAGTGGAGGAGAAGGAGGAAACGAGGGAAAGAGAGAAGGGTCGGATAGTAAAAAATATAGATTATTATGGGTGCTGTTATCGCGTTCATAATTAGTATTGTTAATACTGTTGTTATTGTTGTTTTCGATAGTATTAGTATCATCATTATCATTTGTTTTATCATTATGATCATTAATTTTCTTGTCATCATCATTATTACTATTACCATTATCATTTTTATTATTATTATGATTATTATCATCGTTATTATTATCATCATCATTATTGTATTTACTACAATTGTTATCATGAACATGATGATAATAATAAATATTATTTTCATTATCATTATTATCATTATCATTAGTTTTATTAGTATTATCATTATTATCATTATTATTATCATGATCACCATCATCATTATCATCATTACTATTATAATTATTATTTTGAATATTATCATTATCATTATTATCATTATTATGATTACTATTAATATCATTATTATCATCATTATCATCATTGTTATTTATCGGTATCCTTATTATTATCATCATTATTCATAATATTATCATTATCATTATCATTGGCACGATAATCATTATTATTGTTATCATCATCACTGTTATGTTATCATCAGTGTTGTTATCATTATTGTTATATTCAGTATCATTATTGTCATTATCGTTATTATTGTTTTGTTTTTTTGTGTTGTCATTGTTATTAGCATTATCATTATCATTATTGTTATCATTATCACCACCATTATCATCGTTATTATTGTTATTATCATTCTTCTTATCATCATTATCTTTCTTATCAATATTCTTGTTGGTGTTATTATCATTACAATTTTTTATCGTTATTGTCATTACCATCACTACTATTATAATTTTTATTTACATTATCATTGTTACTACTTTCGTTATCATCATCATTATTATCATGATTATTATTACCACTATCATAATTATCATTATTACCATAATCGTTATTATGATTATTATGATATTACTATCACTGTTATTACTAGTATCATTATCGTTGACAAACTAACTATTATCTTTATTATTGTTATCATTATTATTATCATTTTCATCATCATTATCAGCGTCATTTGTTAATCATCATTATTTATGTTATTATGATTATTATCATTATTATTGAGATTACTATCATTATCATCATCATATCATCACCATTATCATTATCATAATCCCGAGTATTATCATTAACATCAACATCATTAATTTTATCATCATCATTATTATCATGATCTACATCATCATCATTATCATTATCATCATCTTTATCATAATCAAATTATTATTATCACCATTATCATTGCTATTGATATTACTATCATTATCATCATCACTATTATCATTGTTATGTTATCATTATCATCACCATCATCATTATTATCGTTATCATTATCATCGTCATCCGTACTATTGTTATCATAACTAATTTTATTGTTATTATCATAATGAATATTATCATTATCATCTTTATCATTATTCTATCATTATTGTTGTCATTGTTTTCTATGAATATCATAATTGTTATTCTTACTATTAATATTTTCTTTGTTAATATAATTATTATTATCATTGTCGTTATTGTTATATATATATATATTGTTTTTGTTGTTATTATTATGATCATCATTGTGATTATCATGATAATCATTATCATTATCATTACCATCCTTTTCATTACTATTATTACGGTTATCATCATTATCATTACTATTGTTATCATTACTAGTATTATTATTGTCCTATAAATATTATTAGTATCGTTATTTCCATTATTTATGTTGACATCATCATTATCAACTTATTGCTGTTACTATTATTTGATCATTATAATTGTCATCATTATCACTATCATAGCTAATATCATTATCTTAATTGTTCTTATTACGTTCACTATTATCATCCTCATCATCATTATTATAATCATTATCATTACTACTATCACATTATTTCACATTATCCTTATCAATACAGTGGTCATTATCATCATCGTATGCATTATTAATAAAATTAGTTATCATTTCGTTGCTATCATAATTAATGGTTTTGTACCACCGTCATTTCATTGATATTATCAACATTATTGCTGTCATGATCTTTGCCACTTTCATAATGTCACCAATGCCATCTTCACACAAAGTACACGGACGACTTAGAACTGATATCATACTCCATGTGTAGTGGCAGATAAATAGTTTATCTGAAGAATAAAGTATAAGGTAATCCCCTAGAACCGAGCTGGGTCACTATACTGGGTCTTTACAACGACCTCTACTCGACTTGCCTCTCGTATCAGTCCTAAGAACGAGAGGTACTTTTGCACGATTCTTTTCGGACAAAGGCTTCTGCTCTGTCCATTGTGAGAGATGTCGAAAAGAAGCGTACTTTTTCCCTTATTGATTGGTGGCCTTGATCTTTTTGCAACATGTCCTCTTCTTGTGTGAAGATTAGTTGGGTCTTCGTCGAATTTTTGTTATGTTTTGTGTGTGTTTGTGTGTGTGTGTGTGTGTGTGTGTGTGTGTGTGTGTGTGTGTGTGTGTGTGTGTGTGCGTGTGTGTGTGCGCGTGTGCTGTGAGGTTTGGATTCTCCTTCCCTCTCGCACTTATCCTGCAACCTGTGTCCTGGTCCCGAGACCTGTACATACCCCCTTCTGTAACCTGCACCTTAGCTCTGCAACCTTTGCCTTGTTGCCCATTCCCTTTTTCATTCATGGCATAGTTCCTTTATCATTTCTCGCTTCCTCTCCCAGTTCCACGTATCGTCTCCCCCGTTTTCTTCGTATCCTCACCCCCGTTTTCTTCGTATCCACCCCCGTTTTCTTCGTATCCTCATCCCCGTTTTCTTCGTATCCTCACCCCCGTTTTCTTCGTATCCTTATCCCCGTTTTCTTCGTATCCTTATCCCCGTTTTCAAAGTATCCTTATCCCCGTTTTCTTCGTATCCTCATCCCCGTTTTCTTCGTATCCACCCACATCTTCTTCGTATCCTCACCCCCGTTTTCTTCGTATCCTCATCCCCGTTTTCTTCGTATCCTCACCCCCGTTTTCATCGTATCCACCCCCGTTTTCTTCGTATCCTCACCCCCGTTTTCTTCATATCCACCCCCGTTTTCTTCGTATCCTCACCCCCGTTTTCTTCGTATCGACCCCCGTTTTCTTCGTATCCTCACCCCCGTTTTCTTCGTATCGACCCCCGTTTTCTTCGTATCCTCACCCCCGTTTTCCTCGTATCCTCATCCCCGTTTTCTTCGTATCCTCTCCCCCGTTTTCTTCGTATCCTCACCCCCGTTTTCCTCGCATCCTCACCCCCGTTTTCTTCGTATCCTCACCCCCGTTTTCTTCGTATCCTCACCCCCGTTTTCTTCGCATCCTCACCCCCGTTTTCTTCGTATCCTCACCCCCGTTTTCTTCGCATCCTCTCCCCCGTTTTCTTCGTATCCTCACCCCCGTTTTCTTCGTATCCTCACCCCCGTTTTCTTCGTATCCTCATCCCCGTTTTCTTCGTATCCTCATCCCCGTTTTCTTCGTATCCTCACCCCCGTTTTCTTCGTATCCTCACCCCCGTTTTCTTCGTATCCTCATCCCCGTTTTCTTCGTATCCTCATCCCCGTTTTCTTCGTATCCTCATCCCCGTTTTCTTCGTATCCACCCACATCTTCTTCGTATCCTCACCCCCGTTTTCTTCGTATCCTCACCCCCGTTTTCTTCGTATCCTCACCCCCGTTTTCTTCGTATCCTCACCCCCGTTTTCTTCGTATCCTCACCCCCGTTTTCTTCGTATCCTCACCCCCGTTTTCTTCGCATCCTCTCCCCCGTTTTCCTCGCATCCTCACCCCCGTTTTCTTCGTATCCTCATCCCCGTTTTCTTCGCATCCTCACCCCCGTTTTCTTCGTATCCTCACCCCCGTTTTCTTCGTATCCTCATCCCCGTTTTCTTCGTATCCTCATCCCCGTTTTCTTCGTATCCTCACCCCCGTTTTCTTCGCATCCTCACCCCCGTTTTCTTCGCATCCTCTCCCGTTTTCCTCGCATCCTCACCCCCGTTTTCTTCGCATCCTCACCCCCGTTTTCTTCGCATCCTCTCCCGTTTTCTTCGCATCCTCACCCCCGTTTTCTTCGCATCCTCACCCCC
>NW_028234407.1:35968590-35976090 GCF_977035675.1 Penaeus japonicus | reverse complement strand
TTGGGGCTCCTACAACCTCAGGACGTATGTCCCTGATCCGCTCCGTTGCTTCACGTGTCAGAAGTACGGACACCACCAGGCCACTTGCTCTGCAAAGCCGAAGTGTGGTGTCTGTAGTCAGGCACACAGCACGGAGGTGTGCCTCAAAGCACACAAGGATGGCAAGCGGGACACTACTGCCAAGTGTCCCAACTGCCACAAAAAGCACCATGCCTGGAGCCTCGGATGTTCCGTCAGGAAGGAAGAGGCTCTACGGCGACAAGAGGTCGTTGCAAAACGACCGGACTTTGTTCCTGCCCCTCCAGGCACTTACGTCTGGGGGCAGAACAAAGGGGTAAGGGCTCCCCCCCCTCCTAAGAGGAAGGAAGCACCGCCCAAAACAAAACCACCACCGGACACCTCCAACACAAAGGAGTTTCCGGCCCTGGTGGGTGTTCCAAGACGGAAACAGACCCGGAAGGGGACTGGGAACACACCAAAGGCCAACCCAAGAGCGGAGAGTCAAACTCTGTTTACGGAGAATGACTTGACGCTCCTGCTGACGGCAGTTGTCACAGCAGTTGCGTCAGCATTGGGACGGACCAGTGAAGAGACGGAGAAGGCGGTCGAGGTCGCCGTCACGGCAATGACCCAGACTGTCGCTGCCCTGAAGGAAAGGGATGTAAGGCCCAAGGCCTCTACACCCAATCCAACTCAGGGCGAGACTCCTCTCCCCACAAACCCCCAGGGCGAGACTTGTCTCCCCACCCAACCCGCGGCCAAGACCACACTGGCAGAGCCTGAACCCAAACCCCAAAGGGCGAGGAAGCCACGACCATCCAGAGTGAAGGTCAAGGCGACCAGGGGTTCTCCACCTCCCAGGAGACCCAGCCCTTCTAATGGCTCGACCTGTCCTGACGACAGTGACGAGTCCAGTGAGGAAATCACGATCAGTGAGGAACTCACCAAGGAGTTGTCAGACTCCGAAATGTCTGACGTTACCCACACTGGGGCGTCAGACACTGAGACCGATTATGTCGACGTCATTGACGACGCAGACTTAATGGACTCAGATTAGCACAATGGCTCCTAATCTAAGCATACTGCAGTGGAATATCAACAGCTTTTCCCGGAGGAATGCCCTTCTCCACGCGATCGTGCGATCTCGGAACATTGACATTGTCATGCTCCAGGAGACTTTAACAGGAGACACTGTTCGCTTCTCAGGATATCATCCCTTTGTGTTGCCCTCTAATGAAGGCACCAGAGGTTTGATTACCCTCGTGAAGTCGAATATTCCCTGCTCCCTGATTGCCGATCCTGTGCAGTGTGGAGAAGGAGTTGAACTCCTAGCAGTTGAGATCCATATGGCTGGGGGTCCCCTCAAGCTGTACAATGTGTACAGCAGGCCAACCTGTAGGAGCTTAGATATTAGTGAAGTCTGTGCTGCTGCGGCACACGAGCCAATTCTCATAGGGGGAGACTTCAATGCCCACCACCATCCTGGCTCCCACGCGGAACCGGGATGCGGCAGGCTATCACATAGCCGCGGTGCTTGAGTCATGCCCCGAGATTGCTCTCCTCAACAACCAGGAGCCTACGCACGTTGGCGGGGGGGTCCTTGACCTTACCTTTGTCACTGCGGCCTTGGTCGAGAGGATTCGTTGGTCTGTGGACAACACTGCCACGAGCGATCACTATGGGATAGTCACCACCATCTTGGATGCTGGCCCAGCCCCTGTGCCCCAGCACAATCCTCGATGGAAGGTGGACAGGGCCAACTGGAAAGCTTTCCAGGAGGCCCTGGCCAGGTGCCTCAGAACCAGTGAATTCTCACATAATGATAATGTGGATACACTTGAGGCAAGACTAGTTAATGCCATAGACAAGGCAGCCTCAGAGACCATTCCCAAAACTCGTCCGTGGTCCAGGTGTTTTAAAGACACCTGGTACTACAATGATGAGGTGAAGGAGGTCAACCACAGAATCAATATGTGCAGGAGACACTTCCGCAGACAGAGAACCCCTGAGAACCACGCTCTTTTGAGAGAGGCTCTCAGGGATGCTCAGGAAAGTGCTAAGAGGGTAAAGCAGGAAAAGTGGCTGGAGTGGTGTGAGTCCTTTGGCCACCAAACCTCCCTTACAGAGCTGTGGAACCGCATCAGACGGGCCACAAATCGCTCAGCCCCCAGAATGACCCACCATGACCCGCGGTCGGAGGCGGAGAGACTGGCACTCGAGTTCTCTGCAAGAACAAGTAGCGCCGGTCTACCAGCAGAGTTGAGGGCATGCCAAGAGGAACTCCTTCCAGGCAGGCATGCCCTCATCAGAGAAAAGGCGGTCGAGCCTGATGATGCCGATGCCATGTTCTCTCTGAGGGAACTAAGGCGAACATATAAGACCAGTTCGCGGTCAGCCCCGGGTTGTGATGGGATCTCCTACCCCATCATTTCCCACCTAGGACTTGAAGGTGAGCTTGCACTCTTGCATCTTATCAACAGGTCCTGGGAGACTTCCTCACTACCACAGTGCTGGAAGAGGGCTGACATAGTTCCCATCCTAAACCAAAGGAGGCGGGTCGGTACCGCCCCATCTCTCTACTCAGCTGTCTGGGAAAGACGGCAGAGAGAATGGTACTGAACCGGCTCCAATGGAAGCTGGGACCTCCACATGAACACCTACATGGGTTCACAAGGGGTAAGAGCACTGCTCACAGTATAGCCACTTTACTGAGCACTGTCAGCAAAACCAGATCTGTCATTGTTTTCCTGGACCTGGAGAAGGCCTTTGAACTGGCGAGCCATTTGCCATTCAAGAGGTCCTGATCCGTAAAGGAATCAAGGGCAGACTGCTTGCCTGGATTGGTGACTACTTTCGGGACAGAACTGCCAGAGTGAAGTTCCAAGGTCACCTTTCCAGGCATCTACCCCTGGAGAATGGCACTCCACAAGGGGGGGTCCTCAGCCCGGCTCTGTTTAACACCCTCATGTTAAGCATCCTCGACATTCCACTCCCAGCGGGGTGCAAGATCATCTCATATGCAGATGATCTGGCAATTATCTCTGTTGGGAGGAAGAATGAGAATTTAATCAGAAAGACCCAGCGTTGTCTGGATCTAATGTCTGAGGAATGCCGCAGAGTCGGGCTTAAGATCTCAGCAGCCAAATCGAAGGCAATGGCGCTGAAACAGGATGTCCGAGACCAAAGGCTGCGAGTCCAAGGGTTAGAGCTAGAGTGGGTTCATGTCTTCCAATACCTGGGTGTATGGGTTGACAGTAAGCTCACTTTCCGCTCGGAGGTTCAATATCTCCTAGAACGGACCAAGGCAAGACTCTCTGTCATGAGAGCTCTGTCAGGGCGGCGCTTAGGGGCTGGGCACCGTGTACTAAGATCCTTCTATGTGCACGCTGTCCGTCCCATTGTGGACTACGCCTCCGTCGCCCTGATTACGGTCAAGCCTGGACTACGGCAAAGGCTTGACGTCATGCAAAACGATGCCGCCAGGATCATTCTGGGTGCTCCTATATGGGCTAAGGTTGCTAACCTACTCTTGGAGGCCAACCTTTTCCCTCTGGACATCCGGATCGATCAGATGGCGGCTCAGTTTCTTGCCAAAGTCTTACAGTCCCCGTCGGACTCGCAGCTAAGACAAAAAGTGCAGCGTCGGCTCGTACAGAACCATGAACTCTTTGCCAACAACTCCTGGCTGTCTCATACAGCCAGGGTGTTGATACGCTTTGAGCTCAAGGAGACTCTGTTGGTCAAGGGCATGGACCTCCCCCACCCTGACTATGCCACAGCCCCGCCGTGGGCAAGATCCTTGATAGAGTATTCTGTCATGAACCTGTCAAGGAGAAAGACTCAGTACTCTCCGTCTCTTTTGAAGGCTGAGGCGGAGAGGAACATTGCAGAAATCACTCCACCAGGTAGTAAAACCTACTTCACGGATGGTTCTGTAGACCCCATTTCCCACACTGCAGGCGCCGGCTTTGCAGCAAGGGACGTAGCACAAGCTATGCGGGTGTCCGACAATGCCTCCTCGCTCCAAGCAGAGGCTGTCGCTATTATGGGAGCCCTAGCCCATGCAGCCCAGACGGACGGGCATGTTGTCATACATACAGACTCTAGGGCCGCCATTGACAGTTTGCAGCAAAGCACGCCCCTTGATAACGTTTACCTTCTGACCACGATTCTCACTATTGCTCAGAGAATCCTGGATCAGGGTAGACGCATTATCATCAACTGGATTCCAAGCCATGTTGGTATTAAAGGGAACGATGTAGCTGACAGGCTAGCGGAGGAAGGCAGGAAAAAACCCTTGAGTAATCTTGTGGTGCATCCTAGCCGAGAACTGCTAAGGCGTAAGTTGATGGCTGCAGGGCAGGTCGGTGCCCTGCAGCGCCACAGAGAGGAAGCGAGAACCTCCCCCTCGGCCAGCTGGTACTCAGACGCCACAGGCTATGAGTCGCTGATACTCTCTAACAGAATACCAAGGCGAGCCGAAGTCAGTCTTCACAGACTGAGATTAGGCTACCCTTGTGCGTGGCAAATCATACCCACCATTGGGCATGATGAGCGACGCTGCAGCCATTGTGGCGCGCCGGACGCCAATTTAGAGCACTATCTGATGGAATGCGAGCACATTCGCTTCCTCAGGCAGGGCCCTGAGACGACAGCCACCGGGTTGGTAAGGCGGCTATGCCTATTGCTTTCCCCGTGGCAACTGGAGCGCCTTCAGGCAATCCAACCGCCACGGTAAGCATTCAGTTATGATGATCAGATGAGTCAGCACTTATAGCTGGCAGAGGCCGGGCCGCCTCGTGCATATAGCCCGGGAGAAGGAAAGCCTTCGCAAATCTCTCTGAACTGAACTGAACTGAACTATATATATTTAAACAAATTATAATGCATGGGCACATTATGATTTACGTGCATGTGTGTGCACGTGTGGACACTGTTGTGTATGGGTGCTGTGTGCATGCATTCAGGCGTATACATATGCTTGGAGTATGTGCATAAATGCTTATTTGTACATATGTATGCGCCTACGCTGTACATTCGCGGGCACAATTTATGTATAGTAACGAATATAAGTGCGGGCACGGGAGCGCGCATAACCATGCAAACATGCATTTTTGCATAGGCCCTGCACATATATATAAACAAATGCCCATTCTCACATGAGTAGACCGGAAGGTCGTGAGATAGATTGGGGGATACTAACATCTCCTAATAACATGCGAGACTAACTCAACCGTGTTATTGGAGAATAATGGTAGCCTCCGAACTAAAATTACTCCCCCCACCGTGCACAAGGCCGACAGGTGGGGGTATCAGGCCACACCCCTCTCAAATATGATTTCCCAGTCAAGACAACGGCCCTCATTCCCCGAAAGCGAAGGAGCCCCTGGTCACGGCGGCGATCAGGATCGCTCCGGAGCAGAGGGCGCTAAGAATATCCGGTTAGACCCAGGCCGCCTAAAGATGATGAACTTATGCACATACAATGTAAGGACCCTGAGAACAGAATCTGATCTTTTGACACTACTTGAAGAACTTTAATTTATTAATTGGGATTTTGTAGGGCTTTCTGAAGTTAGGAGACTAGGCGAAGAGCAGAAATTACTAAATGATGGACACTTATTATATTGGTGAGGTAAACCCTTAGATAGCAAACAAGAATCAGGAGTAGGTTTCTTAGTTCACAAGCAACTCGAAAAGAATGTTAGGGAATTCTACAATGTGAGCGAAAGAGTAGCTTCGGTAATACTGAAACTAAACAACAGATATAGACGAAACATTATTCAAGGGTACGCTCCTACCAGCAGTCCTAGTGACGAGGAGATAGACAGTTTCTATGAAGATGTGCAAGCAGCTACCGATAGAGCAAAAACCCATTTCATCGTGATTATGGGGGACTTTAATGTCAAGGTAGGAATAAGGGAAGATGGAGAAACCTTGATTGGGAAACATGGAATAGGCACCAGAAATGAGAGAGGACAAAGGCTGATAGAATTCGCTGAATCTCGATCCCTTAAAATTATGAATACATTCTTCGAAAAGAGACCCGGGAGGAAATGGACATGGAAATCACCATCCGGCATTAAAAACGAAATTGACTTCATAATCACCAATAGGCGTGACATTGTACAAGACGTACAATGGTCAGAAGTAGAGTAAAGTTACAGCTAAGAAGGGAACGAAATAAGCTCATACAGAAGCCTCTCGTTAATCTAATCAACATTAAGAGTAGGGCGACGGAATTCAGTATTAACATCCGAAACAAATACCCAGCTCTCGCAGAAGATCTTGACATAGACCAAATGAACGACCAATTCAGTGAGATATTAACGGAAGCTGCACTTGAAATAGGGGGTAAAGGCGAAAAAGAAAAGTTCAGTAAGCTCTCGGTAGAGACAAAAGAGCTTATGAAACAGCGTAGGGATATGAAAATAACATCAATCAGAGACAAGATAGAATCAGCAGAGTTGACTAAGACGATAAACAAGAAGAAGAAAGAGGATTTACGCAAATTTAACATACGAAAAATAAACGAAGCTCTGCTTGCCGGCACCAGCCTTAAGGCAACAAAGAGGAGGCTCAGAATAGGGAAAAACAAATGTATGCAGTAAAGAAACCCAACGGAGAGGTGATAGACAATAAAAATGATATTATCAAAGTAATAGAAGACTTTTATCGCAACCTATACCACTCAAACGATCAACCACATACGGAGACAAACACAACGATTGGAGACGTTCCAAACATCACGACAGAGGAAGTAAATAGGGCACTAAAAAGCATGAAAAGAGGAAAAACAACAGGAGAAAACGGTATTAGAGTAGATCTTATTCAAGATGCAGGAGAGATTGCGGCAGTAAAACTGGCCAGTCTTTATAACAGATGTCTAAGCATCGGTAAAATCCCGAAAGCCTGGAAAAACGCAATGATAATTTTGATACATAAAAAGGGTGACACAAAAGACTTAAAGAATTACCGACCTATAAGCCTCCTTTCAGTAATCTATAAACTCTTCACAAAAATCACCACAGCCTGCATCACCGATACATTAGATTCAAAACAACCCAGGGAACAGGCAGGGTTCCGCAGCGGATTCTCAACTACAGACCATATCCACACACTAGCACAAATAAAAGAGAAAACAAACGAATATAAGAAGCCCCTATGTATGGCATTCGTAGATTATGAAAAAGCATTCGATTCGGTACAGATATCTGCAGCACTAGATGCAATTCGTAAACAAGAGGTAGAGGAAAAATACTGCACATTATTAGAGGATATATATAGAGATGGTACAGCGACCATCAAAATCCACGCAGAAACCAATGAAATACCAATAAAAAAGGATGTTAGGCAGGGCGACACCATCTCACCGAAGCTGTTTACAGCTTGCTTGGAGGAAGTATTCAAGAAGTTAGATTGGAAGGAGAGAGGGATTAAAATAGGGAATGAACACTTAAGCAATCTAAGATTTGCAGATGATATTGTTCTTTTCGGCGA
>NW_028234407.1:35933590-35938590 GCF_977035675.1 Penaeus japonicus | reverse complement strand
ATGCCCTTGACCAACAGAGTCTCCTTGAGCTCAAAGCGTATCAACACCCTGGCTGTATGAGACAGCCAGGAGTTGTTGGCAAAGAGTTCATGGTTCTGTGCAAGCCGACGCTGCACTTTTTGTCTTAGCTGCGAGTCCGACGGGGACTGTAAGACCTTGGCAAGAAACTGAGCCGCCATCTGATCGATCCGTGTCCAGAGGGAAAAGGTTGGCCTCCAAGAGGAGGTTGGTAACCTTAGCTCATATAGGAGCACCCAGAATGATCCTGGCGGCATCGTTTTGCATGACGTCAAGCCTTTGCCGTAGTCCAGGCTTGACCGTGATCAGGGCGACGGAGGCGTAGTCCACAATGGGACGGACAGCGTGCACATAGAAGGATCTTAGTACACGGTGCCCAGCCCCTAAGCGCCGCCCTGACAGAGCTCTCATGACAGAGAGTCTTGCCTTGGTCCGTTCTAGGAGGTATTGAACCTCCGAGCGGAAAGTAAGCTTACTGTCAACCCATACACCCAGGTATTGGAAGACATGAACCCACTCTAGCTCTATCCCTTGGACTCGCAGCCTTTGGTCTTGGACATCCTGTTTCAGCGCCATTGCCTTCGATTTGGCTGCTGAGATCTTAAGCCCGACTCTGCGGCATTCCTCAGACATTAGATCCAGACAACGCTGGGTCTTTCTGATTAAATTCTCATTCTTCCTCCCAACAGAGATAATTGCCAAATCATCTGCATATGAGATGATTTTGCACCCCGCTGGGAGTGGAATGTCGAGGATGCTTAACATGAGGGTGTTAAACAGAGCCGGGCTGAGGACCCCCCCTTGTGGAGTGCCATTCTCCAGGGGTAGATGCCTGGAAAGGTGACCTTGGAACTTCACTCTGGCAGTTCTGTCCCGAAAGTAGTCACCAATCCAGGCAAGCAGTCTGCCCTTGATTCCTTTGCGGATCAGGACCTCATGAATGGCAAGTGGGCTCGCCAGTTCAAAGGCCTTCTCCAGGTCCAGGAAAACAATGACAGATCTGGTGATGCTGACAGTGCTCAGTAAGGTGGCTATACTGTGAGCAGTGCTCTTACCCCTTGTGAACCCGTGTAGGTGTTCATGTGGAGGTCCCAGCTTCCATTGGAGCCGGTTCAGTACCATTCTCTCTGCCGTCTTTCCCAGACAGCTGAGTAGAGAGATGGGGCGGTACCGACCTGGCTCCTTTGGTTTAGGGATGGGAACTATGTCAGCCCTCTTCCAGCACTGTGCTAGTGAGGAAGTCTCCCAGGACCTGTTGATAAGATGCAAGAGTGCAAGCTCACCTTCAAGTCCTAGGTGGGAAATGATGGGGTAGGAGATCCCATCACAACCCGGGGCTGACCGCGAACTGGTCTTATATGTTCGCCTTAATTCCCTCAGAGAGAACATGGCATCGGCATCATCAGGCTCGACCGCCTTTACTCTGATGAGGGCATGCCTGCCTGGAAGCAGTTCCTCTTGGCATGCCCTCAACTCTGCTGGTAGACCGGCGCTACTTGTTCTTGCAGAGAACTCGAGTGCCAGTCTCTCTGCCTCCGACCGCGGGTCATGGTGGGTCATTCTGGGGGCTGAGCGATTTGTGGCCCGTCTGATGCGGTTCCACAGCTCTGTAAGGGAGGTTTGGTGGCCAAAGGACTCACACCACTCCAGCCACTTTTCCTGCTTTACCCTCTTAGCAGTTTCCTGAGCATCCCTGAGAGCCTCTCTCAAAAGAGCGTGGTTCTCAGGGGTTCTCTGTCTACGGAAGTGTCTTCTGCACATATTGATTCTGTGGTTGACCTCCTTAACCTCATCATTGTAGTACCAGGCGTCTTTAAAACACCTGGACCACGGACGAGTTTTGGGAATGGTCTCTGAGGCTGCCTCGTCTATGGCATTAACTAGTCTTGCCTCAAGTGTATCCACATTATCATTATGTGAGAATTCACTGGTTCTGAGGCACCTGGCCAGGGCCTCCTGGAAAGCTTTCCAGTTGGCCCTGTCCACCTTCCATCGAGGATTGTGCTGGGGCACAGGGGCCGGGCCAGCATCCAAGATGGTGGTGACTATCCCATAGTGATCGCTCGTGGCAGTGTTGTCCACAGACCAACGAATCCTCTCGACCAAGGCCGCAGTGACAAAGGTAAGGTCAAGGACCCCCACGCCAACGTGCGTAGGCTCCTGGTTGTTGAGGAGAGCAATCTCGGGGCATGACTCAAGCACCGCGGCTATGTGATAGCCTGCCGCATCCCGGTTCCGCGTGGGAGCCAGGATGGGGTGGTGGGCATTGAAGTCTCCCCCTATGAGAATTGGCTCGTGTGCCGCAGCAGCACAGACTTCACTAATATCTAAGCTCCTACAGGTTGGCCTGCTGTACACATTGTACAGCTTGAGGGGACCCCCAGCCATATGGATCTCAACTGCTAGGAGTTCAACACCTTCTCCACACTGCACAGGATCGGCAATCAGGGAGCAGGGAATATTCGACTTCACCAGGGTAATCAAACCTCTGGTGCCTTGGTTAGAGGGCAACACAAAGGGATGATATCCTGAGAAGCGAACAGTGTCTCCTGTTAAAGTCTCCTGGAGCATGACAATGTCAATGTTCCGAGATCGCACGATCGCGTGGAGAAGGGCATTCCTCCGGGAAAAGCTGTTGATATTCCACTGCAGTATGCTTAGATTAGGAGCCATTGTGCTAATCTGAGTCCATTAAGTCTGCGTCGTCAATGACGTCGACATAATCAGTCTCAGTGTCTGACGCCCCAGTGTGGGTAACGTCAGACATTTCGGAGTCTGACAACTCCTTGGTGAGTTCCTCACTGATCGTGATTTCCTCACTGGACTCGTCACTGTCGTCAGGACAGGTCGAGCCATTAGAAGGGCTGGGTCTCCTGGGAGGTGGAGAATCCCTGGTCGCCTTGACCTTCACTCTGGATGGTCGTGGCTTCCTCGCCCTTTGGGGTTTGGGTTCAGGCTCTGCCAGTGTGGTCTTGGCCGCGGGTTGGGTGGGGAGACAAGTCTCGCCCTGGGGGTTTGTGGGGAGAGGAGTCTCGCCCTGAGTTGGATTGGGTGTAGATGCCTTGGGCCTTACATCCCTTTCCTTCAGGGCAGCGACAGTCTGGGTCATTGCCGTGACGGCGACCTTGACTGCCTTCTCCGTTTCTTCACTGGTCCGTCCCAATGCTGACGCAACTGCTGTGACAACTGCCGTCAGCAGGAGCGTCAAGTCATTCTCCGTAAACAGAGTTTGACTCTCCGCTCTTGGGGTGGCCTTTGGTGTGTTCCCAGACCCCTTCCGGGTCTGTTTCCGTCTTGGAACACCCACCAGGGCCGGAAACTCCTTTGTGTTGGAGGTGTCCGGTGGTGGTTTTGTTTTGGGCGGTGCTTCCTTCCTCTTAGGAGGGGGGGGAGCCCTTACCCCTTTGTTCTGCCCCCAGACGTAAGTGCCTGGAGGGGCAGGAACAAAGTCTGGTCGTTTTGCAACGACCTCTTGTCGCCGTAGAGCCTCTTCCTTCCTGACGGAACATCCGAGGCTCCAGGCATGGTGCTTTTTGTGGCAGTTGGGACACTTGGCAGTAGTGTCCCGCTTGCCATCCTTGTGTGCTTTGAGGCACACCTCCGTGCTGTGTGCCTGACTACAGACACCACACTTCGGCTTTGCAGAGCAAATGGCCTGGTGGTGTCCGTACTTCTGACACGTGAAGCAACGGAGTGGATCAGGGACATACGTCCTGAGGTTGTAGGAGCCCCAATTACCGAGGTCCAAGGACGCAACTGGGGCTCCCTTCAAGGTGACCAGGACTTGCCTGGTTGGGTGCTTCCCTTTGGAAAGTCGGGAAGCTCCCACCACCTTAGGATGGGCAGTGATGACCTCAAGGTCATACATCTGAGGGAAGCCAAGAAGCACCATCTTGGACTTCCTCTCATCAGAAGTCAGGGCCACCAAACTCACCTTCCGTCCATCCTGGAGCTTGTCAGTCTCCTGGAGGAAGGTGAGAGTGGACTGGTCCTTAGGGATGATTATCATGCCTTTGTCTTTGGCAATTCTAATCGTCAGACGGCACTGTCTCTGGGTTTCCAGAGCCCGTACCATCTGGTAAGCGTTGTCGAATCCTTCCGGTTTAGGGGGAACCCTAAACTGGGGGAACCGACTCGGGGCTACAGACTCGCCCTCCGAGTCTGTAGCCGGCCGAGGACGCTTAATGCCTGCCTTCCGAACCGACGCCGGAATTTTGGCAGTGGGGCCAGCAGGGTTGGAGGATCCTGTCTGGCTTCCATTTTTGGTTTGACTCGTCTTCTGAGCCGACGCCAGAGACTTGTCAGTGCCAAGGGCTGGTTTGGAGGGTCCAGCCCGAGGCTCTTGGGTAGGCTTTCTCTGAACCGATGCCAGAGCCTTTCCCAACTTTTTACTTTTGTCTCCAAGGACCTTAAAAGGTTCCAAGGTGACAGCCTTGGTCATCTTCGTTCCGGGTTCGTCAACGTGGGGGTCAGTCAGGTTTTTTTTTGTGTAAGATGCCATAGATATAAGCGTTCAATTCATCCTCCCACGCCCCCACCCACCACGGAGTCCAACAAGGGGAAGCTGTGCACTGAGACCATGCTCAGAAGCCACAGGGGTGGTGGGAGGATATACGCAACCCCTGCCTCGCATTGATGGCATTCGCAAATACATGCGATTGCCTGCAAGACAGGAGCTGCTTGACCCTAGCCTAGCTCAAAAGAGAGACCAGCCGATTGACCTAATCGAGCCAAGATCAGGCCACCCGTCTTGCTGGAATAGAGGACCAAAGAGGCGTGTTGCTAGCCGCAGGGCGTACTCATACACAGCATCGCTCAACTTCCAGGACTCCCGTCTCCCAGCGCACAGGGGCGCCACGCACGGCAAACACGTGGGCAGGTGTGTGCCCCCCTGGGGGGAGGACCAGGGGGGGGTGTGATCCCACCTACTAGATCAGCACCTAGGAACGCTTAGTCGTCCTTCCTCGGAGAATCAACCGCTA
>NW_028234407.1:35896090-35901090 GCF_977035675.1 Penaeus japonicus | reverse complement strand
ATGTCTCAACCTTGCCCTTTGCCCTACCACTATCAGCAGTATTATTACTACAACTAGTAATGCTACTACCACTGTTAGTACTATTACTACTGTTACTACTACTACTATCCATGCTGCTATTACTACTACTGCTGCTATTAATACTAATATTACTACTATTACTAATATTAAGCTTACTACTACTACTATTCATGCTGCTACTACTATTGATATTAGTACTACTATCATACTACTACTTCTGCTGTCTTTTTCTGCTACTATTACTACTCCTACAATACTACTAATCCTATTACTACTTCTGCTACTGCTACCGCTACTACTACTATTACTATTACTACTGCTACTCCTACTATATAATACTACTGTTAATGCTGCTCCTGCTACAGCTACCACTCCTAACACTCCTACTACTTCTGCTATTGTTGCTGTTCCTGTTGCTGGCGTTGCTACTATTACTATCATTATTACTATTACTTCTGCTTGATGCTACTACTATCATCATACAGCAGCTATTCCAGTAATTTCTGCAACTCAAAGGCAAAAGACAAAATACGACACAACAATGAATATAAGATTTTAAACCCATATGTATAAAATTATGGAATAGGCTATACTACACAAGCTATTTGGTAAAAGCACACAGGCGCACATACAGATATAAAGATCGGCAGTCACCTAACCATAAAGAAGCAACTTAAGGTGTAAAAATAAGACGTAGACGTTCAGGTAACAAACAGGCAGTCCACACGAAAGCACAGTTGCCATATATGGGGTCTCTTTCATTCAGATTTCACTCCTTGTCGTCGGCGAAGAGGCGTGACACAGATGCGCCGATGGAGGGGATTAAGGTTATGTAAAGACTGTGTCTGGGACTTTTGATGAATTCCTCGAAAGAAACTTTGGGTTGGCACTTTCTTTAGACACCTTGTGAATGGGTGTAAATATGTATATACATACATCTCTCACAAACGTATCTATATATCCCAATCTTTTTATTCGAAAAGTAAGAGATATCGTTCTTCTGTATTTTATGAATCCTTTTATGACACCGGCACGACCCACGACCCCGCCCGCCCCCGCCCATTTTAGCCTACCTTCCGCCACCTGCTCGCGACCCCCGACTGGGCGCTAACGGTTGCCGGATGGCCTCGGGCAGGTCGTTCCTCTGGTTACTTACTGTATGGTCATTTGCTGTTTCTCTTTCTCTTTCCTTTCCATCAGACTCTTTCTCTCTATCTCTCTTTCTCACTTTTTCTTTCTCTCTCTTTCGCATTCTCTCTCTCTATCTATCTATCCCTCTCCCTCTCTTTCTCACTCTTTCTCTCTCTCTATCTATCCCTCTCCCTCTCTTTCTCTTTCTCACTCTTTCTCTCTCTCTATCTATCCCTCTCCCTCTCTTTCTCTTTCTCACTCTTTCTCTCTCTCTATCTATCCCTCTCCCTCTCTTTCTCTTTCTCACTCTTTCTCTCTCTCTATCTATCCCTCTCCCTCTCTTTCTCTTTCTCACTCTTTCTCTCTCTATCTATCCCTCTCCCTCTCTTTCTCACTCTTTCTCTCTCTCTATCTATCCCTCTCCCTCTCTTTCTCTTTCTCACTCTTTCTCTCTCTCTATCTATCCCTCTCCCTCTCTTTCTCACTCTCTCTCTCTCTCTCTCTCTCTCTCTCTCTCTCTCTCTCTCTCTCTCTCTCTCTCTCTCTCTCTCTCTCTCTCTCTCTCTCTCTCTTTCTCTTTCACTCTCTCTCTTTATCTACCCCCCTCCTCTCTTGCTCACTCTTTCATTCCCCTCATCTCTTTCTCTCCCCCCCTCCCTCCCTCTCTCACACGTAAAAGAAACATAAAAAAACGATTTCCCAGATAATATTACAATTTACCTCAGGCGTGAGTATTGCCCCCAAAAAACAAAGCCATCTGAACAGGTGGAAGACACTGGATTGCGTCATATATCGCGCCATTACAAGATTCTTCATTATAAAAAAAAGAAAAGAAAAACAAAACACGATCGCAATCTTTTCAACGTTCTGGTTTATTTCTCCGTCATGCATTCTTTAATTACAAATCTCCGCATGCGGGAGGAAATGAGTGAAAATCAATCGTGCGGAAGTGGTAATTGCGGAAATCAAAGGCATTTAGCGCAATTAAACAAGCGAACCTTCCCGCTAGCGGCATCGAGTCGGCACTTGGCCCGCGGTCGCTCTGTCAGACGGGCTTACCCTACATTCCTCGTCCCGTCACTCGCTGTCACGCACCTGCCTACCTCGTGCGCGTGTTTGTTTGTGCGTGTTTGTTTGTTTGTTTGAGAGTGCGCGTGTTTGTGCGTGTTTGTTTGTTTGTTTGAGAGTGCGCGTGTTTGTGCGTGTTTGTTTGTTTGTTTGAGAGTGCGCGTGTTTGTGCGTGTTTGTTTGTTTGTTTGAGAGTGCGCGTGTTTGTGCGTGTTTGTTTGTTTGTTTGAGAGTGCGCGTGTTTGTGCGTGTTTGTTTGTTTGAGAGTGTGGGTGTTTGTGCGTGTTTGTTTGTTTGAGAATGTGGGTGTCGCTGTGTGTGTGTGTGTGTGGGGGTGTAGGGGGGGTTGTGGGGGGGATTGTGTGGGTGTTTGTGGGTGTCTGTGTGGGTGTGGGGGGGTGTTTGTGTGTTTGTGGGTGTCTGTGTGGGTGTGGGTGTGGGGGGGTGTTTGTGTGTGGGTGTGGGGGGGAGGGGGGTTGTGTGGGTGTTTGTGTGTGTGTGTGTGAGTGTGTGTAGAGGTGTGTGTGTGTATGCGTGTCTGTGCTCACGCGCATAGATGTACGTGCGTGTATGAATGAGTTACATGTGTGTATATATCAACCGTTCGAAAAGTTCCAATTAAGTGTATGTATCAACAAGCACAAAACACGTATGCACACACACACACACACACGCACATCAATCAAAGAAGAAGAACCAGACAGAAGGCACAACGACACTCGCGGCTGCGTAGAAGTCGCACGAAAATAACTCACGAGACTTGTGGTGGACTTGCACACTTAGCATCACAGCACGTCTGTTACGCGCTCTGGTAACTGGGTCATCGCAAGGCTCTGATGCTGCGTACGGTGAACACATGTTTATCCGGCTTGCTGATCACATGTGCGCGCACACATAAACATACACACACACACACACACACACACACACACACACACACACACACACAAGCAAGCAAGCACGTATACACACAGAGGCACGCGCGCGCTTTTATGCTTCATCGAAACTAAAACATGCAAGATGACTTCGCCAAATGATGTTTACATTGCATGTCGGGGCTGTTCCATGCAGAGAAAGGGTCGCGAGTCTACGTGGTGACTTTGACGAGTGTGTCAATTGATGAATAGCTGTTTCTTATTTCCTGGGTTGGGTTTACGTATTTTGTTTACTTTGTTTATTCATTAGAGATAGAGAGAGAGAGGGAGAAGGAGAGAGAGGGAGAGAGAGAGAGAGAGAGAGAGAGAGAGAGAGAGAGAGAGAGAGAGAGAGAGAGAGAGAGAGAGAGAGAGAGAGAGAGAGAGAGAGAGAGAGAGAGAGAGAGATAGAGAAATATATCTAACCCAAGTAATTACTTCAACTTTTCTGGAACTGACAGTTTCTAAGAGAATAGAAACGGCAATTACAATGAAAATATACGAGTTATTCAGCTTTATATCGATCAGAGGAGACCAATAGTATTTAAAACTTTGAATCGTGTGCTTGATTCGAAACGAGCTTAGAATGCGGAAACTCAGCCCAAGGTCGTCTGTTTCTTTAATGAATGGGGACTAAAATCACAAGCTTTTTTTTTCTCTCAAAGGAGGGTTTTATGTCCTAGAATGATAACAGTAATAACCATGATGGTAACTACAGTATGTTATGTACGTAATGTGGATGGAATAAAAAAAAAATAGTTTTAGATACACGCGTTAATAAATAATCAGTTTTGCCTTGAACTAGATCCCTGTTTGTGGCCATTTAGTGTGGTTTACCGTTGGCCGCATCACTAACTGTGGCCACAGGACCACACATCCGCCACTATCACCACCTGCTGCAGCTTTCTGGCCTCTCCCCTTTTCAGCCTCTGCTTCCCACCGGATTGGAAAAAGTCCATTCACATTCACTCATTCAGGTTTCTTCTTTCCATTCACTTATCACAGGTTTCTTCCTTCCATTCATTCGTCATAGGTTTCTTCTTCCTTTTTTTTAAGGATTTCGGTTTCCCTTCACGTTCAATAGAGACACCAAGACTCTGTATTAATCTTCTTTTATTGTATCTTTATATAGGATGCATAACATTCACCACATACGGGTTCTTCATATATATATTTTACGCGGCGCAATCTCCACACGCGACCCTCAGCCCCCCGTTAATAAGGACAATCCCTTAGTGCGGACCGACAGACGCTTGTCCCTTTTCCGTTCAATAGACACATCTGACCCTCCGCCCGCGACTCCGCCCGCGACTCCGCCCGGATGTTCAGCCGGCCATCATCTTGGCCGACGCCTTTGTCAACATCTCAGGCTTACTCGTCTCGGCCGCTTCTTCTATCACACTGACACACTTCTACGAAATGTGAATCTCTATCTGTTTCTGTCTATCAATTTATCTTTCAGTCCATGTTTATAACTTTTTTTTTGTTTATCCGTATGTGGTTTATATAATGTACATACATTCATTTATAACAAACACAAACACACACACACACACACACTCACACATCTATCTATATCCACGCGCACGCGTGTGTGTGTGTGTGTGTGTTTATGTATAATTTTGTGTATTTTTTAGACCCAAATCTATCTTTGAAAATCTGGTGTACAAACAATAACCTTCCCCTTATGTGTTACACACATGCGAACTGACCCGCAAAAAATCATGCGCACAAAATCCACTACCGGAAAAGGTTGCATGCAAAATAAGTGTTTGTTGGTTCACGTTCCGGTGGCAGACAGAACCTTGCCCTCGCAACGGTCGCTACGCTTCAGCTGTCACCCGCCGTGGGACTGCCGTACACCTG
>NW_028234407.1:35881090-35888590 GCF_977035675.1 Penaeus japonicus | reverse complement strand
TCAAACCAAGGACTTCCAACGGGGTATCAATCAGTCCCACATTCTTTAAATATCTATTCGTTTAATGACCTACGTAAAATCATGAACAGTAGAAACAACGCGAAAAAAGTACCTTATCCATCTGCTCAGGAGTAATAGTGGAGTAAGAAGCCCTCATGTACTGGCAGGGAAGATCCCGCTTGGTGGTGAAGCCCTTGCCAGGAACCAGTAGGATGTTCCTGGCCACGCCTCGCTCTAACAACAGGCCCTCTGTGTCCTTCACTCCCAGGACCTGTGAAGACAAGTGTAAGTCATGTAATTAGAATATACAAGGCAATTAGTTATCAATGATCTACTGTATTCTTATTGACTCTCTATTAAATACAGTTTCAAGTTCATGGATTGTAGTCATCGGAAGCAAAGAATTCTGGTTGTAGATGTAGAGCGTATCACAGATTGTAAATCACAAATCCATTCTGATATTACCTTAAGCCACAGAAACATCCCCCCTTGAGGCACATTCCATTCGCAGAGGCCTGTGTTGAGAGAAGAATTACATCATCGGGATAAACGCAATGCTTACGTTTGAGAATATTACTCGAGGTATCCTCATATCAAATCCTAATCTTGTATCAGCACTAAATTATGATCACATCTAGACCTATCTTTTTTTCTATTTCCTCTAACTTAAAACTAAAGAAGAAGAATGAACAGGAAAGAAGGCACGAGAATAAAACCGAAAAGGATTCAGCTTGCCCGTAAGATGTTTCTCGGCAGCTAACACGATGGCGTCGCGCTTGCTTCGGTAAAATTCCCGTACCTCCTTCACGTGCCGATGGAACCCGTCCAAGCCCCAGTAGTTGAACAGCTCGGCTATCAGCACCTGTCACGGTAGAAAATGCTTTATGACCTGGAAATTAATTGAATATCCCAAAGATCCAGCTATTCAAGGTTGCACACTGATTAATAGCAGTAAGGATATCTAAGATACATGAACAATATGATAGCTTCAAAAAGGGTCGTCACATGAATAAGTTTACTAGAAATTTTAGCTTCGCTTCTAAGGAGAAAGGTATACAAGAGAAGGGAAAAGAGGAGTAACGCTGTACAGACTTTGGCAGAAGAGGACATGGACACGGAAACGAAGGAAAGGCAGTTCGGATCGAAGTACGTGGTGAACTGCGAGAAAGATGGGTGTCATAAGACATCAGAAGATAGTGGACAGCGAGTTTAAGAGAAACGATCTATACAAATGTTTCCAGTCCAGTGGTCGCCAGATAGATGGGAATCCGCCAAGGTAAAATTGGGGGCTCGTGAGCTTCGTTGAATATTCGTAGAGAAAATAAAAGAATACTGTCCTTCATTTGATTGCATACTTGGTTACCCAGGTTTGTTGTCCGTTAATACAATCGACTTATTAAGAAAAAAAACAAAAAAACATGAAAAGTCTGGGGTCAGTTGGATAATTCACTCAAACAAATTGGGCTCTCGGTGTCGAAAATGTTTATACCCTATCGAAATAGACAAACCCAGACCATAAATAGACAGATACCTGGGACAGTCCTGCTGAGCCCAACACCGTGGCCATTATATGCTGACTGATCTTCTCGACGAGAACCTTGGGTCCCGTGACGTAGCCCACGCGCAGTCCGGCGCTGACCGTCTTGGAGAACGAGTCGAACCTCAGCACGCGGCCCTCCGTGTCCAGACTCAGGAAGCTCGGCGGCAAGTCCTGCTCGCCGAGGACGAGTTGAGCTTTTATTGTTGCACATCGTTACCTATCTAACTATGTGCGAGTATGTATGCATATGTTTTGTATGTGCGTATACGGGAGATCATATGACAAATATGATAAAGATGGAAAAGGGAATTACCTCCCATCACAGTTCGCACGCACGCACACGCACACACGCACATACACACACACGCACAGACACACACACACACACACATATATATATGTGTATATATATTGCTTGAATGCCATGAGCACTGTCTCATCATACTAACATCTATAAACTGCAGAAAGTAGTAGGGGTCGTCCTCGAGGATGAGGAAGTCGTACTCGCAGGCAAGGGCGTAGATCTCACGACGTCGAGCTTCACTCATCGTGGTCCCCGAGGGATTGCTGCCGCTCGGGTTCATGTACATGAACTGTGGATACCCTGAGTTGTGAAGATCTCATACTAGGAGTGCCATCGCCATTGCATTAGATAAGGAACTGTACTAAGAGAAATGCAAAGATCAGAAGAAATTACCTTAATTTGTCTCCCAGGATCATTTCCTCCAGTTTCGGCTTTCCAGCGAGCTAAGGTCGACCTCAAAACATCAGGTTTCATGCCTTCACCATCTTCTTCAATCGCAAGATAACGAGGATTGAGCGCGCTCAACTGAAATATTGTTTACAGCGTTGTCGTCAATTGCACCTCATCCGCCACAGTCAAAAATGTCCCTGAGGGGCAGTGATTCCTAAACCGTGTGTCTCGCCACCCTGGATTGCCATGGGCAGACTTTTGGTTACTCTCATTACTTATGTGGGTTATGTGTCTGTTTTCTGGGTATGCAATCCATGCTTATTCCTAATGAAAATGAAGTTTCGAGCAGCAATAATTCGCAGAATAGGCGGAAACGAATCTACTGTAAATCCGTGTATGATGATAAACTAGAAAGAAAGAAAAGGGTACTGCAGATACGACTTAATTCATTTATTTAATTCTCGGGTACTATCACTAAGAGAAATGGGGACAACTACTTTAGGTTGTTGTAGTTGCCATCCCAAGTTCGTTTAATTGTAACTGTGTCATCTTTGGGACACTTATTACAAAGTTATTGGAGCCAAGTGTCCTGAAGCTTAACCCTCTCTGGACGGGTGGTACACTACTGTACCGCTCATTCAAAAGCCCGGTGGCCGGGTGGCACAATATGGTGCCAGTCATTTAATTGATTTAGGCCTAAGCGTTCGAAAGCCCCGGCATTGTGACATGCAAGGCTGGAATGCCCAAAGTGCGGAATGGTATTTTGTTGTCACGGTATTACAAACATGACCTTTGATCCTTTATGTCAGAGGTCTTTTTGAGACCTTGGCCCACTTCCGGCAGACCTAAACACGCATGACCTATTGTCCCACATATTTGAAGTAGGAATTGAATGCATTCATGCAATTAGTGTAAATACAAATGCACATGTACCAAAGGCCAATGCACAAGGAGAACAATTGTAGATAAGGCATATCACAGCTTATACCAAGTGGGTCACGGTTGGGAACCAGCCCATGACCCACTGGCTGAATACCATTATCCTACTTAGGGTCTTAAGATGGATTGAATGTTATAATTACACATTCGTATGTCAATATAACTTTGAGGTGAGAATAGGAGTTAAATTACTGAACTCTCCCATTCTACATTGTATATTGTGTCAACTGAACGCTAAAATAGATAGTCAAATGCAGTAACACGTAGAGGACACACCTACAAGAATATATAAATGTTATACCTGTGAGTTTATGTTACGATACATGAATTCCAAACACGTGACCTTGCCTCTGCGAATATGCCAGCGTAGCAAGGCTCAGGGATGATCACGTAGTCACCGGGGTCAGTCAGCATGACAAAGGCCTTGGCTAAACCGTCCTGCCCGCCGACCGTCATCACCTGCTGTGTGGTGGACCAACACGGGGGCGCGTGCAGCTGCTGCGTCAGGTTCGCGAGGTGTTTCAAAAGCGGGGCGTAGCTGCATGAATGGTGTAAATCATGAATGCAAGAATGCAATATAGATTGATATATGGTATATATGGTCTGTTTCACTTGCTACATATGAAACAACATTTTGGGAAATACTTCGTGTTGGGAGTATTGGAGTCTTCATCGCACGAATGCATTCAGAAAAAAGGATGTTAAACGGAAGCGTTTAAATTAAATGCTAGACACATAAGGGAACGCACACATTGACAGACACACGCACACCCACGCACGCGACAACAACGCACACACGTGAATCGCTTTGGGAGACTTGCAAAGCTCCACTTGATTACGCCAACATACACACGTGTTACCGAACCTCGACACCCACACACACACACACACACACACACACACACACACACACACACACACACACACACACACACACACACACACACACACACGCACGAATAAACAAACACATACACGAATGAATCCGGAATCTGTGGGAGGACCTGCCTGCCACAACATTCCCAGCGATGGATTCAAAAGATTATCTCCAAAGATGATTAAAGTCTTCACCGCACGAACATATGTAGAAAAAACGGTTGCACTTCAATAACTCTCGTAGCACCACAGACACAATAGTAAAACTGCCTCCAAACAATAGAAATACACATGAAAAGGCACATCAAAAAAGAGTGTGAGAGCACGTGCTTAGAGATAGATATAAACTTATAGTATATTCACCCCGTCGGACCTCCATACTGCAGCGCACTGGCCATGAGGTCGTGACCCATTTCGATGACGTGGCCATCTCTGAGTTTGACCTTCGCCTCGCAGAAAGGGAACATAGAAGCGTTGGGAAGACCTCCTGCCAGCCACAGCAATTCCGGTGGGGGGTTTTGTAGATACTTCCCTAAGAAAATGAATGTGAAAGGGGTTATACCGAGCGAGGGAGAGAGTATTGAGATTACTTAATATTCGCGGAATATTCAGTGACAGACCGACTTTCCGAGGCAACTTACTAAGGGACCCGATCCATGAAGTTTGGCGACGACGAGCATTTTCCGAGAAGAATTTATAGTAGTCCATCCTGAAGATGAATTCAGATCTGAAATAGGAAAAGAGAGACTTCACTTATTCGCCATTTTCATGCGCCTATTGGAAATGCTTCAGAACAACCAAAAGTTTGTACTGAGTGATAGGATGCTAAATTAGTGCTCAACAGCAGCATGATTCTTTTCTGAAATGTGGCCTCATTCTAGATGCTCCATTTTGTATATTTCAGCGTAAAATTACCGCTATGATACTCTAGTGCATCATAGGAACATTCAAAATTGGTCTAAATCGCTTTGAAATCTGTTTATCATAAAACTCGTACATGGGACGAATGCGAACCTTAATGGAAAATATTAGACGTTAAAGTTCAAAGTTCATTTCTAAAGATACGAATCAGTGAGACTCAGGTATTAGATTTACCTCGGCAACCAGAGCACATTCCATTTAGAGAAGTAGTACAAAAAAGCCCTTGAAGAAAATATCCTGACACTACGAATTGCAAGGTCTCTCTAGAGTGGTCTATACATGCACTAGACTATGGTCTTCTTATAGCTTTGCCCTAGCTTATTGATTAACAGTCACTGGAAATATCTGCTTTACCAACAATGATGTCTCAGCAATTCCTGAACATGAAACTGGCAAATCATTTAGGCATAGTTCCTATGCCTATTCATGTGTATACAATGTATATAGTATGAATAAACATATCAAAATCAAAATCAAATCGGACCGATCGTCCAAAACCCAAAATAAACGGGATTCTTCCGATGTTCCTCAGCCTCAGGCTATGCTAGGATAGGTTAGATTAGGTTCGGCTATGCTAGATGAAGTCAGGCTAGGAACCAGGGAATATAGGGGACAGAGAACGTGAACAACCTCTGCTAGAATTGAACCTTAGCTTATATCAATCGTCCCACTTCACGTGGTATTTATGCGTAGTTATAAGAATAATGAAACACGTGGATGCGAAAAGCCAATACGAGGGTTCAATAAGTAGAAGTCAACATAATAAACAATAATGACAGGCAAAATATCGAAGCAAAATTTCAAAACATATAACGGATACCACCAAACACTGTCACTTTGAAAGAAACTGCTAAATTATAGACTGCCAAGACGAAACCAGACAGGGAGAGGCTTACCTTCCCAGAGTCGACAAGAATGTGGCTTGTAATAGTTTATCAGGCACCTTGTTGGCTGTTACTTGTCATGCGCTACCTGTTACAAACTTTATAAAAAAATTAATCTTATAAATGCGTTTGCTCCTCTGCTATCGCTCGTGTTTGTTTGATATTGTTAGTGAAATGTTAGTGAGTTACATATACCCATGATATATCTATAAACAATAAACTTTGTTTTTAATTTGCAGCAGCTCCCGCAGTACCTATGAAAGGGTTAGATATTCAAAATCACGGTCGGGAGAACCTACTAACCACAAGGGGAGTATGCGATTAGGCGATAGGCTTCTTTGGGATTACATTGTATCACACACGCACAGAGATATATGTATATATATATATATATATATATATATATATATATATATATATATATATATATAACTGATATGTATGTTACATATGAATTATAATATATATATATATACTTTAAATATATATATTTATACATATATATACATATAATATCGATATACATAATTAGTATAAAATAGTATATATATATATATACGTAGGTATATATATATATATATATATATCATGCATTATATATGTATATATAATACATATATAGTGATATATACATATGTATACTATAAATATACATATTTATGATACTATAATATCATATATATATGAATAGGTATATAATGATAAATATATATATAACAGTCTATATAAGTGTATAGTATATATAGTAGTTATACATATATATACATATAGTATATATATATATAGTACTGAATATTATATATATTATATATACCGAGAAAGAGAAGACGTGAAAGATATATACTATAGAATATATATACATAACCAGTACACAAGACCGTATAAGAGATATATATATAAGTGATATATGGTATTACACATATAATATAACTTATATATATATATATGCATACATAATAGTATAATATGATTATAATATAAGCATACATATATATAACAGTATATATATATATATAATGTATATAGTTACATATATATGACATATATAATGACATTAATATAGCTATATATATATAGTGATATAGTTTATAATATATATATATGTATGTCAATTAATTATAAGTGGGGGTGTATAGGGGGTAAGGGGTGGTATGTAGGGTAATGGGTGGGGGGGTGGTTAGGGGTATGTATATGGAGGATAGGTAGTATATATATATATATAGTATATATATTCATAACTAATAAGTATTTGGTCTAGTAGTATAATATATATATATATAATATTATATCATATATATATAAGTTATAATATAATATAGTGTATATATTATATATATAGTATATATGATTATATATATTATATATTATATATATAATATATTACAGTAGGTATACCATATATGCATAACATATATATGTAAAGGAATACACACACAAGATACTATAGTGATAAATATATATATAGTATATTATATATAATAAAATATAGTCTATAATCATATATAAACACTATAGTATATGATATATACTATAAGTATTATAGTATATATATGATAACTATATAACAAATATACACACACACACATACCACACACATACACACACTTAGACTCTACACACACACTCAACACACACACACTCCACCA
>NW_028234407.1:35868590-35876090 GCF_977035675.1 Penaeus japonicus | reverse complement strand
TTATGGCATTAGGTTATCGACTGGAATCCGTCATTACAGCCGACTTCTGATACAACCACCATGGTCTATGCGTCAATCGAGGTAATGGAGTCCGTTTTGAACTCTGAAACCACTGATAGGAGTACCTATCCAATGCTAGCCATTCTTTACATCGATATTCTATCCCATACGACTTTTATTTTCGGAGTTAATGCGATTCTCGCCTTTTAGTTTTTACTGCAGCCTGCAGTCAGTCACACTGAAACCCGCATGCTTCGACCTTTAGCCTTGATCTGGAACTCTAGATAACATTTAGTCAGGCGTCTGAGCCCTTCGGTTAACTTCAGGTCTTAACCTTTTTTGTGGGTTATACTACCATTAGGAGGCAACGAGCCTGCCGCTCTCTACATAGTACCCTCCCCTGCAAGTGTGCAAGGCGACCACCCACATGCGCTTATGCCTAAGGTCTCTGTTGAACTCTACATATACCGCCGCCAATGACCACCCACCATGGTATCGTGGCCTGTACACACTCGCGGTTCAGGTCCTTATTGTCACTCGCTCCCAGATCGGAGTAACCTATACCCAGCCTCCCCACTTACAAGGCATTTCACCACCATGGGAACCTGTCTTACAGCCCTTTATGATCAGCGCAGTAACACATGGTGATCCACGCATGTCACGGAAATCTTATTTACTTTCTTAACCACCTCCAACCAGGCCAGAGGCTTCCTCCGAGGAATGCCCTCCGGAGCACTAAGTGTAGCCCTACTTTCCGATGAGGAACCCATTCTGAAGGCACGGCTGACGCTTTTCCAGGCACGCTCTAGTGCACCACTGACCAAGAGTTGTGTTAAAACCCCCCACCCCCCCCCCCCCCCCCCCCCCCCCCCCCCCCCCCCCAACTTCCCACCCCCCCCCCCACCCATCCCTGAACGTAATAGTACCTTCTCTTGTAAACATTACCTTAAATGACCGTGCACAGTCAGAATTATACCCAGTTCCACATCCTTTGAGCGTTCTCAAATTTGTCACGGTCTGTGTCTAACTTCGTTCGGGGATTACTTACAATCGCACGTTCAGCTAGCCTTGAAACAAACCTCCTTTCGTGGAAGCCTCGGCTTCAGCAATTGTTATTACTATCATTATTATTATTATCATCATCATCATCATCATCATTCATTCCTATTCATCATTATTCTTAATTTATTTATTATTTATAAAGACAACCATTTCTATTATTAACAGTATTATTTTATTATCATTATTATTACTTCGTTATTACGGCATTATTATTATTCTCCTTAATCATAATTATTATCTACATGCGATTAGTCATACATTAAAATTGATTCAGCTATTGTTACTATGATTATTATTATAATTCATTTTATCTTTATTAACATTATTATTCATTACTTATTCATACTTATTATCATTCATTTTAATTATGCAATTATTATTATCAATTATTCATTATTCTCATTGCATGTATCACTCCATTATCATAATCATTATTCCTATTACAGTCAGCATTATCCAGACGCAAGAAACAAACATGACTCAGTAAGAACAGAAAATTGGAGCAATAACAGTATCCCACATCAGTCTCTTCACCCCCCCTCCCACACTAAACCCCCCCCCCCCGCCCCCTCCCCCCCCCTATTTACCGGAAAGAATAGGCTCAAAACATTGAGATAGAGGAAGGCTAATATAAGCATGCTGCGAAGATAATTTAATCAACTGGTGCTCCAGTGTTACTAATGTTTGCTGTGTACCTACAGCGCAATGCAACAATCACTTCCTAGAACGATTAAATAAATGGCTGTCCTTCAGCCCAACCTATATCTGGTATATTTCCTTTCTATCGCATTATCCGGATTATATAACTCTGATATCGTTTTCTTCACACGGTGATGGTAACTGCATGACGCGACACTCTTATTTTCTTAATTTTAGCTTCTTCATTCGCCCCGTTTCCAACTCTGAGTTATTGTTTACGCAGCCGCTAGCCTCATACCGCTCAAGTCTCCCTTCGTGAATCTTTTCTTTCCCCATTATCTCATAGATTGTATCTTATATTAGCCATCCCCTGTACACCGGGAAAAGGGAATAATACAGCCTATCACCGAAGTCATCGTATCGAAAGAAACTATAAGATGTTTTTTTTTTCTTTTTTTTAATAAGCCAATTTTTACATCTAATTGAATGTATATAAACCAGACGAACGGTGGTCCTAGTTCTGTACGAGGGATGATACGACGTGTCTCTTTTCCGATCGTCGCCATGGGTCTTTCAATTGACATTTCATTAGAGCATTCTCACTGTTGTGTCTACCGTTTTATGGTTATTTTGTATAAATAAGAAAACACTACTTCAATACGCGCCCCGTAATAAACTCTATCCCTCTTTGCCATAAAGTCCTTTGTATCCCCCCTCCCCCTTCCCCCCATCCCAAATGGGCCAAGGACCGACCCGTGACGTCACCACGGTACGCGCGTCCAAGTTTAGACCGAATTTTACATTTCGAAAGACGACTTTCAGTCATTAGCAGGACTGAGAATATAATACATTTACTGAGTGACAACTATAATTCCTCGAGCTTCTTCTTCGGGAAATAAAACACAGGGAAATAAAACACACTATGGGTCTTTTGTGCATGGTGCTTTATGCCTGCAGACATATCAAGGAGAATGAGAAAATTATTAAGGGCAATGTTCTCTTTTTTAGTTTGCTAACAATCTTTTGTTGTTTGTTTATCGTTTTGTAATTGTATTTCTTCTCTTATCACCTCCGCAAGTATTTTGAAAGCCTGTAATGAAAAGACGAAAATGGAAGTATTAAATGTTAGTATTAATCATGAATACAATCAATATAAGTAAATGTGTGTTTGTATATATATATATATATATATATATATATATATATATATATATATATATATATATATATGTATGTATGTATATATATATATATATATATATATATATATATATATATATATATATATATATATATATATATATGTATATGTGTATGTGTGTATGTGTGTGTGTGTGTGTGTGTGTGTGTGTGTGTATACATATATATGTATATAAATATATGTATATGATTATATTTATATATATCTATATAGGGTATATATATATATATATATACATATATATATATATATATTATACACACACACACACACACACACACACACACACACACACACACACCACACACATATATATAATATATTATATATGTATGTATATAAACATATATATATATATATGTGTGTGTGTGTGTGTGTGTGTGTGTGTAGGTGGGTGGGTGGGTGTGTATGTGTGTATGTGTGTGTATATGTATGTGTGTATGTGTGTGTATTATGTATATATATATCAGGTTTATTTCACTCAATAAAAAACAATGGTAATGGTGAATTCCTAATTCTTTAGTTGTTGCCAGACTTATAAGTACTTAAGAGTATTGTTTTCTCCAGGATAAATGTACATCATGAATAATTTTCGGTGCAAAATGAATAGGTTATATAAAAGACACGCCAAGCTCGTTCGCAAGGGACATACTTTCTCCATCTGCTCAGGTGTGAGGGTCGAGTAAGAAGCCCGCATGTACTGGCAAGGAAGCTCGGGTCTGGTGGTGAAGCCGTTTCCAGGAACCAGCAGGATGTTCTTGGCCACTCCACGCTCGAACAACATTGCCTGAACATCCTTTATCTTGGGAGCCTACGGAAGTGTACACTGATAAACATCTTTGAACTTATTGACACTGTCTCTCTCTCTCTTTGTCTGTTCATCTATTTTTTCCATCTATCGATCTCATTCACATTCATTCTTTTCTTTCTTCCGATCTTTGTACTTTCTTTCTCTCTCGAAGAAGAAGAAGAAATGATGAATTTGAAAGTTGTCAAATTATGATTCACCGAATATGATATTTTCTTTAAAATGCTGCAAAATTCCTTTGGAAATGAAAGGGGATTTGTCTATTTTTGAAGAAAAAAAAAGTTTATCATCGTGTTTACCTTGAGCCACAAGAACATTCCACCTCTGGGCTCATGCCACTCGCACAAACCTGAATGAAAAATACAATCAATTGTTTTATCCTGGAAAAAAAAGTATGATTTGAATTATATGTATACATAGTGATTAAGAAAATATATATTCGACTTACCAGTGAGATGCTTTTCTGCCGCCGATAGCGCAATGTCCCTCCTCCTGCGGTACATGTCACGCACTTCCTTGACGTGCTGTAGGAACCCTTCCATGCCCCACTTGTGGAAGAGCTCGTTCACTAAAACCTATTCAGGAAGAAGCCATTGCAAATCAACAAATTTCCTGAATATATCATCAATGACATGTTCTATAGCACTTCCATGGCCGTATGTTGTTTATCTTACTAATCCTAATACATAAATCATAGACAAAGTACCTGGGACAAACTAGATCCGCCCATCACCGTGGCCATTATATGCTGACTGATCTTCTCGACGAGAACCTTGGGTCCCGTGACGTAGCCCACGCGCAGTCCGGCGCTGACCGTCTTGGAGAACGAGTCGAACCTCAGCACGCGGCCCTCCGTGTCCAGACTCAGGAAGCTCGGCGGCAAGTCCTTCGTCGGCAGACCAGAGGATCAAAAGAAACGAAGGAACACGTTCGGAAGATGAAACGATGAAAGATCCATATCGTTTCTGGAGTCTTGTTCATATTGATTTTGTACATCATTTTTCCAGCGCTTCAATACATTCTGTTGGTAGAGCAAGTGCATATGTTGCTACTCACCTCCTGGAACTGAAGGAAATAGTAGGGGTCGTCCTCGAGGATGAGGAAGTCATACTCGCAAGCGATGGCGTAAATCTCTCGACGTCGTTTCTCGCTCATATTTGTCCCCGAGGGATTACTGCCGCTCGGGTTCGTGTACATGAACTGTAAGGTTTGATAATTCATGAACTACAAGGTTTGTGTTCAAAGACAATAAGTTTCTCAATTAGAAACCTTAAAAAAGAAAAAAAAAATCGTTGAATTACCTTGAGTCGCTTTTCTGAATGTGTCTCTCCGACTTCCTCCTTCCATTGCTCCAAGGTTGACCTCAGCAAGTCAGCCCTCATGCCCTCCTCATCCTCCTCAACACTGAGGTAATGAGGGTTCAGAGCTGTTAGCTGGAAGGGAAGACTGATTAAAAGAGGAAGTCTTCACTTTTTGGCTTTTGTGTTGCGAAAATGGCATTTATGTAGATTGATCACAAAATGCACTATGTCATACAAACGCATATCTGCAAACACACACACCAATGATTTAAATAAAAGACGATCGTATGTCTTGATATTTCAACTCGATGTGTGTGTGTGGGTCTGAGTACATATACATATATATATATATATATATATATATATATATATATATATTATATATATAGATATACATACATGTGTATATGTATAAATATAAATAAATATATATATACATAGTATGTATATACATTCATATGTATATATATATATATATATATATATATATATACATATACATATATATATATACATAAATATATATATATATATATATATATATATATATATATATATATATATATTGTGTGTGTGTTGTGTGTGTGTGTGCGTGTGGTGTGTGTACATATAATATGTGAGTGTGTGTGTGTGTGTGTGTGTGGGTGTGTGTGTACTATATATATATTATATATATATATATATATATATATATATATATATATATATATATATATATATATATATATATTTATAGATATGTATATATATACATATGAATGTATATACATACTGTGTATATATATATTTATACATTTATATAAATATATATATATACATATATATATATATATATATATATATATATATATATATATATATATATATATTTATATATATGCAGTAAAGAAACACAATGAAGAGGTGACATATAATGAAGATGAAATCATCAAAGTAGTAGAAGGCTTCTATTGCGACTTGTACCCCTCAAACGATCAACCACGAATGGAGGCAAACACATCAATTGGAGACGTTCCATTGGAGGAAGTAAAAAAGGCATTAAAAGGCATGAAGAGAGGAAAAACACCAAGAGAAGATGGCATTAGTATAAATCTTATTCAAAAAGCAGTAGAGATTGCGGCAGTAAAACGTCAATCTTTTTAACAAATGTCTAAGCGTCGGTAAAACTCCGAAATCCTGGAAAAACGCAATAATATTTCTAATACACAAAAAGGGGGGCACAAAAGACTTAAAGAATTACCTATTTATAAGCCTCCTTTCAGCAATCTATAAACTCTTCACAAAAATCACCACAGCCTGCATCACCGATACATTAGATTCAAAACAACCCAGGGAACAGACAGGCTTCTGTAACGGATTCTCAACTACAAACCATATCCACACACTAACACAAATAAGAGAAAAAAATAAACGAATATAGGAAGCCTCTGTGTATGGCATTCGTGGATTACGAAAATGCATTCGACTCGGTACAGATAGCAGCAGTACTAGATGCAATTCGTAAATAAGGAGTAGAGGAAATATATTGTAGATTATCAGAGAATATATATAAAGATGGTACAGCGACCATCAAAATCCACACAGAAACCAAAGGAAATATTCAAAAAGTTAGATTGGAAGGAGATAGGGATTAAAATAGGGATGAACACTTAAGCAGTCTAAGATTTGCAGATGACATTGTTCTTTTTAGCGAGTCAGCAAATGAATTCCAACAATACCTAAGCGATTTGAGTAGGGAAAGTCTGAAGATTAGCCTTAAAATGAACATGAAAAAGACTAAAGTCATGTTCACAGTCGAACCCCAGTTAAGCAAATACAAGTACAGAGCGAAGTACTAGAAGCAGTAAACGAGTATGTATACCTAGGGCAATTCATACAATCGAATACATCCAGGGAAGCCGAGATTAAACGACGAAATAGTCTAGGTTGGAGTGCTTCGGTATACAAAATAATATATTACGAGGTCGTCTGCCACTATGTTTAAAAAGAAAGGTTTTTAACCAATGTGTCCTCCCCGTCATAACAAATGGATCAGAAACATGGAATACGACCAAAGTACTTGAGAGGAAATTAGTAAGTGCTCAAAGAGGAATGGAAAGGTTCATACTAGGAGTTAGCTTAAGAGACAGAAAAAAGAGCTATCTGGATCAGACAACAAACAAAAATAGAGGATATACTTAGGAGCATTAAAAAGAAAGAGTGGCAGTAAGTAGGATATGGATATAAATATATATATATAATATATATATATATATATATATATATATATATATATATATATACATATATATACATATTGGAGACAGGAGAACAGGTGGACAAAGAAAACAACAGAATGGAAAATAGACCACAAAAAGAGACCAAGGGCAAGACCAGTGACAAGAAGGCGTGATGAAACAGTGAATTTTGCAGGAGTAAACTGGAATCAAAGGATACAAGACCGGAACATCTGGAAAAGATTGAGTATCATTCCTGCAGCGGAATGATAC
>NW_028234407.1:35853590-35856090 GCF_977035675.1 Penaeus japonicus | reverse complement strand
TGGGTAACAGGGACGTTGGTTTTATTATTGGAACGATATTTTGAAGAATAAGAATAAGAAGAAAAAAAAAAGCGATAGTGAAGGGATATCAGTGAAAGTGCAAAGGTGTTTTTGAAAGTCGAAGTGAAAGAGTGTCTTTGAAAGTGAAAGTGCAATTACCAGAAGTGTACCTTTTTTCCCTTTTTTGAAAACAGAAGTGCATAAGGGTCTTAAAAATAAAAATGAAAGTATAAAGTTTTTTTTTCAATAGGTGATTTTAAAAGTCAAAAGTGCAGGCGTGTTTTTGAAGTAAAAATAGCAAAGATGCTCCTGAAAGTAAACAATGTAAATGTGATTTTGGAAGTATTTTTTTTTTTTTTTTTTTTAACAAAAGGTACAATTGTGTTTTTGAAAGTAGAGAGCGCAGAGGTGTTTTTGAATGTGAAAAGTGCAGAGGTGTTTTTAAAAATAAATAGTGCAGAGGTGTTTTTGAAAGTAAGAAGTGCAGTGGTGTTTTTGAAAGGAAAAAATGCAGTGGTGTTTTTGAAAGCAAAAAGTGCAGTGTTGTTTTTGAAAGGAAAAAGTGCAGTGGTGTTTTTGAAAGGAAAAAATGCAGTGGTGTTTTTGAAAGGAAAAAATGCAGTGGTGTTTTTGAAAGGAAAAAATGCAGTGGTGTTTTTTAAAGGAAAAAATGCAGTGGTGTTTTTTAAAGGAAAAAATGCAGTGGTGTTTTTGAAAGGAAAAAATGCTGTGGTGTTTTTGAAAGGAAATAATGCAGTGGTGTTTTTGAAAGTAAAAATTGCAGTATTGTTTTTGAAAGGAAAAAGTGCAGTGGTGTTTTTGAAAGCAAAAAGTGCAGTGTTGTTTTTGAAAGTAAAAAGCGCAGATGTGTTTTCGAAATTAAATAGTGCAGAGGTGTTTTTGAAAGCAAAAAGTGCAGTGGTGTTTTTGAAAGCAAAAAGTGCAGTGGTGTTTTTGTAAGTAAAAAGTGCAGAGTTTTTTTTTGTTTTTTTTTGAGAGCAAAAAGTGCAGTGGTATTTTTGAAAGTAAATAGTGCATAGTGTTTTTGAAAGCAAAAAGTGCAGTGGTGTTTTTTAAAGTAAAAAGTGTAGTGAAAGTAAATAGTATAAAGATGTTTTTGAAAGTAAAAAGTGCAGAGGTGTTTTAAAAGTGAATAGTACAGAGGTGTTTTTGGAAGTAAACAGTGCAGAAGTGTTTTGAAAGTAAAAAGTGCAGTGGTGTTTTGAAAGTAAATAGTGCATAGTGTTTTTGAAAGCAAAAAGTGCAGTGGTGTTTTTGAAAGTAAAAAGTGCAGAGGTGTTTTGAAAGTAAAAAGTGCAGTGGTGTTTTTGAAAGCAAAAAGTGCAGTGGTGTTTTTGAAAGTAAAAAGTGCAGAGGTGTTTTTGAAAGTAAAGAGTGCAGTGGTGTTTTTGAAAGTAAAAAGTGCAGTGGTGTTTTTGAAAGCAAAAAGTGCAGTGGTGTTTTTGAAAGTAAAAAGTGCAGAGGTGTTTTGAAAGTAAAAAGTGCAGAGGTTTTTTTTTAATGCGATAATAGAAAAGTCTCCCATCGATGAAATCAGTGATGTCTACTGACAAGGTAAAGTACTTGTTTAAGTTTTCAATTCAAAATTGTATGTTTATGTGTATATGAATTATGGGGTTTTAGGTTAAAATAAGCCATCATTAGAGGAAAATGATTTTTCAAAAAGGTATTGATATTTTTTTTTAGAAGAAATCTGTTACTCTTGCCAAGAGTCGTCATAAGCCGTGAATGTAAACATACAGCGACTTAAAGCTTATACCTGTTTTTCGATTCCTATAGTTAACCTGATCATTTCCGAAATAAATGATTGAAGGTACTGAAAAATCTAGTGGCCTTTGTTCTTACAAATGAAAGTGGAATTACCTTCAAGCTCAGCGTAACATACATAACACACACACACACACACATAGAGAGAGAGAGAGAGAGAGAGAGAGAGAGAGAGAGAGAGAGAGAGAGAGAGAGAGAGAGAGAGAGAGAGAGAGAAAGAAAGTTAGAGTGAAGGTGTGAGAGATTGAGGGAGAGAGAGAGCAATTAAATTCACAGATCAAGTACCTGAGGCAAACCTATCCCACCGAGCACTGTAGCTTGAACATGTTGCACCATCTTTTCCACAAGAGGCTTTGGTCCCGTGACGCACTGCATAAGTATCCCAGTGTTCACAGTCTCTGAGAAGGAATCGAACCTAATGACACGTCCCTCTGTGTCCAGGCTCAAGAAGCTGGGCGGAAGGTCCTATGGGCATGCACGGAGTATAGAATAAGGCTGGAGGAATCATGGTTAAATTGCATTTACCATCATCTATGTAATTATATATATATATATATATATATATAATATATATATATATATTATATATATATACATATATGTATATATACATATATATATATATATATATATATATATATATATATATATATATATATATAAATATAAACACATATACGCAAGGGGGGTTTCAAAAAGTTCGGGGAAAAAG
>NW_028234407.1:35831090-35843590 GCF_977035675.1 Penaeus japonicus | reverse complement strand
AGTTACTCCTGCTCCATGCTATATCTAATGCCAATTATCACACCGGTTTACAAGATAATTTTACTTTAATGCCCAAAGGGTAATCTATACTAATTCATTATATCGAGCTTAGTTAGCTTCACAGACTGATAATGTTAAAGGAAGCCAGTTCTAGCAAGCCAGGGAGATAACAGACAGTCACTCACCTGATATATAAAGCAGTCGACGGAATAAACCTACAAATGTTAGTATTCATTGCGATCTGTTTTTTATATTTAGAGTAGCAAGCGTATAATTTCTCTTCAGATTATATTTGTGATAATATAATTTCTCATGCATAATTAGTATGTTATATTCTTTGCAATATCTATGCATTACTGTATTCAGAATGAAGACTTGAATGAAAGGGGGTTGTGGGCAAATATCAAGGCCTTATTCATGTAACTGAACAAGGGAAGAATGCATCTGATTAGGCATAAGCACATGAAAATAAGCTTCCTAACCTCTAACTCGTCGACTCTATATAAAGCATGTATCGGTCCATCTAGATGTCTGTGTGTTATCAATGCCACCAAGAAACTGGATTAAAATAATGCCACATAGATGAGCTTTAGTGCCACCGAGAGATACAGGAGAGCTGTAAGAAACGAGACTAAAGTAGATAAATACTAAATGAAAATACTGTATGCCGAATAATACTGACTAAGCTGTTCTGATAAAAAAAACACCTGATGTGGCATATACAACACACAGGGGACACTTACAGAACACATTGGCACTACCAATACACTAACTTATCTCTCCTCATTCAGGACTCGCACTTCTCTCTATTAACACAGACTTGCTGTTTGAGCGTCACGGAGAGCTACCCTAAGAGCTACAGGAAGGTTTTGGGGGGAAGGGGTATTACTTACGATAGAAATTGGGCACGTTCACTCTTATGGATACAACGTCATATTGATTATGCGACATATTGGTTTAATGCTATTTCCCGAGCTCAATGTAAAAAGACATAGAGCCAAGCAAGGAAGCACAAGCGACGTTTTTTTTTTTTTTTTTAGATTGAATCCTGAGTCACCGCTAGTGGATAGGGTGATTTTGGACATTAGAGCAGGAAGCCACTTGGTTTAAGGGGCTTCACCGTCCGTATTGGTTGCCCTTTGTGCCCAAGATCTTGCGAAGCATGGGTTCTGCTCGGCACTCACGGGGTTCGCATTCCATCATGCCGTCCTTCCCACACCTGTTGGATTGTGTATATTAGTATAAATATATACTTACTGAATAAGTATTAATCATAATATATAACATCTACTAAAAACTTTCCATTATTATCATACCTAACATTATCTGTAATAACTAAAATATTTTTATACCTGCACTCGAGACAAGGCCCAGAAGCTTCTTCTACGAGCTCGCCAGGATGGTAGTAGCGATCTCCAATTTCACACATAGTGACCTCTTCAACCTTCTGGACAGGTGGATAGGTGGGAATGGGTGTAGTAGTGGTAGTGATGTTAACCACTGCCTGAGTGACTGGACACTCGTAACGTGGGCAGCAGAACCCTGGAATTGCTTCTTCATAACACCCTGGAATGGGTGGAGGACATGACTGTTGCAGACAGATGATGTCTCCACGGAAGCAGAAACAAAAGTCGCATGGGTCATCACGAGGGATTTGTTGTGCAGAGAGGTATACTTCACCATCAAATACACAAGCCCCTGGTCCTACTATGAGTTCTGTGGTAGTTGTTGGTTTCCAAGTGGTGGTTTCTGGCTTAGGGAACACAGATGAAGTACCAGGGAATGGTGGGAAAGGAGCTTCAGTTGATGATTCAGATGGCACAGAAGCAATTGTTGATACTGTTTCAGTTGATACTGGTGTTTCACCAGATGTTCCAGTTGCAACTGATGTTTCTGTAGTTGTCGATGGCACAACTGACTCAGTTGAGACTGGACCTGTTGTTGACATTGATGCTGCAGGTGATTCAGTGGAAACTGAAGTGTCTATTAGTTCTGTTGACACGTCTGATGGAGTTTTTGGTGGAACTTCTGTTAGAACTGGACTTTCTGGTGAAGCTGTTTCAGATGACACTGGGGATTCTGATGATGTAGACTCTGGGGATTCAGTTGTTACTTGACCTGCACTGTCAGTAACTCCAGGCTTCTCTGTACTTATTTGTACATCAGCTTCAGTAACAACACTGGACTCTGTCACAGAAATAGTTGCTTCAGTAGCATAACCAGCATCAGTGGGTTCTGTAAGGGGAGAGTCTGTAACATATGGTTCTTCTGTAGCGCTTGTCACTGATGAAGATGCTACTGCAGGGGAGCTTGTAATATCAACATTAATGCCAATTGTAGCCTCTGTCTCTGGTTCTTCAGTGGCAACTGAAGCTTCAGTTATCATGGGTTCACCAGAACTGGGAAGTGATTCTGTAGTGGAGGTCGTATCTAAGCTTGATGAAACATCTGGGGCTACAGATGGATCAGTTACATCTGATGCTTCACTCTCAGGTGTTGCTTCAGTTACAAATGATGAAATAGTGATGCCTGGTGACTCTGTTTCTAAGCCATCTGTGGCAACAGAAGCTTCCGTAATAACAGAAGAATCGAATGTATCTGCACCAGTGGTTACCCCTTCTGTGGCAAAGGAAATCTCTATACCATCAGGGCTTGTGGTAACTGAGACGTCGGTGGACGCAGTTTCTGACTCTTCAGTAACAGTAGATGGGATAGTACTAGATGGTGTGAAATCAGTCTCTGGAGCCACAGTGCTGATAGTAGAAATACTTTCAGTTACAGGTTTCACAGTGCTTGTGCTAGTTACATTGGCTGTATCTGTGGCAGAAGCTCCAATAGGTGAGATGGTTGTAGACACTAAACTATCAGGAACATCAGCTGCAATTGAAAAGTTGACATCAATTTAAAAAATGAATTTTAAAAATATGCATTTAGCTAATTAACATGCTTTCTATATTATAATTCCACATGCTGTGCCAGTAATACCTATAAAAAAGTGAAGGCTTACTTACCACACTCGTATTTGTCAGGGCAACAAGAGTTATTTGATTGTGAAACAGGTGTACAATTTTCTCCAGGGGAAACACATTCCAAATGAGCACATATGATTTCACCACCAAGACAGTAACAGTCTGTACATTCGCTAGGGCTAGGCACATAATCACCATCATTGTACACTAAACCATCTTTTTCACAGACTGTAGGGTCTACGATGGGAGCTGAAATGAAAATGTTTTCTTGTATTATATCCTTTTAGGTTTAGGAATTATATAATTACCATATCAAATAATGTCAAAAATACACAAGTGAAACATGAAATGAGTCTGGTTCCTTACGACAGTCATAGGTTGGACAGCAACTATCTTCTGCAGGGATGGGAGAACACCTGAGGAAAGCAGGAGGTGCAGGGGGGCAAGATGGACGTTCACACATGATAGTTCCATTGGTACATCTGCAGTTTTCTTGGCATGCAGAAGATGCAGGAACACTGGAACCATCATAATACATAGAACCTTGAACCACACAGTTCTCTGGCAAATCAACAGATCCCTCTTTATCACCTTCAGTTGTAGTGGATATAGCAAATGGGACATCAGTAGTTGTGCCTTCAACTTCAACTGGTGCAACAGTAGCTGTCTGATCAACCTCAATTGGGGCAGCAACATCAGTAGCTGTTTCATCGACAAGAGGGGAATCAGTAGCTGCTTGTTCGACTTCAACAGGGGCATCAGTGGTTGCCTGTTCGAGGTCAACTGGGGCAACAGTAGCAGTTTCATCAACTTCATCTGGGGTATCAGTTGATGTCTGATCGACCTCAACTGGGGCATCAGTAGCTGTTACATCAACTTCAACTGGGGCATCAGTAGCTGTCTGATCGATATCAACTGGGGCATCAGTAGATGTCTGATCGATTTCCACTGGAGCATCGGTAGCTGTTTGATCGACTACAACTGGGGCATCAGTAGCTGTCTGATCGATTTCAACTGGGGCATCAGTAGCTGTCTGGTCGATTTCAACTGGGGCATCAGTAGCTGTCTGGTCGATTTCAACTGGGGCATCAGTAGCTGTCTGGTCGATTTCAACTGGGGCATCAGTAGCTGTCTGGTCGATTTCAACTGGGGCATCAGTAGCTGTCTGATCGATTTCAACTGGGGCATCAGTAGCTGTTTCGTCGACTACAACTGGGGCATCAGTAACTGTCTGGTCGATTTCAACTGGGGCATCAGTAGCTGTCTGGTCGATTTCAACTGGGGCATCAGTAGCTGTCTGGTCGATTTCAACTGGGGCATCAGTAGCTGTTTCGTCGACTACAACTGGGGCATCAGTAGCTGTCTGGTCGATTTCAACTGGGGCATCAGTAGCTGTCTGATCGACTTCAACTGGGGCATCAGTAGCTGTCTGATCGACTTCAACTGGGGCATCAGTAGCTGTCTGATCGACTTCAACTGGGGCATCAGTGGCTGTCTGATCGATTTCAACTGGGGCATCAGTGGCTGTCTGATCGATTTCAACTGGGGCATCAGTAGCTGTCTGATCGATATCAACTGGGGCATCAGTAGCTGTCTGATCGATATCAACTGGGGCATCAGTAGCTGTCTGATCGATTTCAACTGGGGCATCAGTAGCTGTCTGATCGACTTCAGTTTGATCATCAGTAGCAGTTTCAACAACTTCAACTGGGGCATCAGTAGCTGTCTGATCGATTTCAACTGGGGCATCAGTAGCTGTCTGATCGATTTCAACTGGGGCATCAGTAGCTGTCTGGTCGATTTCAACTGGGGCATCAGTAGCTGTCTGATCGATATCAACTGGGGCATCAGTAGCTGTCTGATCGATATCAACTGGGGCATCAGTAGCTGTCTGATCGATATCAACTGGGGCATCAGTAGCTGTCTGATCGATATCAACTGGGGCATCAGTAGCTGTCTGATCGATATCAACTGGGGCATCAGTAGCTGTCTGATCGATATCAACTGGGGCATCAGTAGCTGTCTGATCGATATCAACTGGGGCATCAGTAGCTGTCTGATCGATATCAACTGGGGCATCAGTAGCTGTCTGATCGATATCAACTGGGGCATCAGTAGCTGTCTGATCGATATCAACTGGGGCATCAGTAGCTGTCTGATCGATATCAACTGGGGCATCAGTTGCTGTCTGATCGATATCAACTGGGGCATCAGTAGCTGTCTGATCAACTCCAACTGGGGCATCAGTAGCTGTCTGATCGACTACAACTGGGGCATCAGTAGCTGTCTGATCGATATCAACTGGGGCATCAGTGGCTGTCTGATCGATTTCAACTGGGGCATCAGTAGCTGTCTGATCGATATCAACTGGGGCATCAGTAGCTGTCTGATCGATATCAACTGGGGCATCAGTAGCTGTCTGATCGATATCAACTGGGGCATCAGTAGCTGTTTGATCGATTTCAACTGGGGCATCAGTAGCTGACTGGTCGATTTCAACCGGGGCATCAGTAGCTGTCTGATCAACTCCAACTGGGGCATCTGTAGCTGTCTGGTCGATTTCAACTGGGGCATCAGTAGCTGTCTCATCGATTTCAACTGGTGCATCAGTAGCTGTCTGATCAACTCCAACTGGGGCATCAGTGGCTGTCTGATCGATTTCAACTGGGGCATCAGTAGCTGTCTGGTCGATTTCAACTGGGGCATCAGTAGCTGTCTGGTCGATTTCAACTGGGGCATCAGTAGCTGTCTGGTCGATTTCAACTGGGGCATCAGTAGCTGTCTGGTCGATTTCAACTGGGGCATCAGTAGCTGTCTGGTCGATTTCAACTGGGGCATCAGTAGCTGTCTGGTCGATATCAACTGGGGCATCAGTAGCTGTCTCAACAACTTCAACTGGGGCATCAGTAGCTGTCTGATCGATTTCAACTGGGGCATCAGTAGCCGTTTCATCGATTTCAACTGGAGCATCAGTAGCTGTCTGATCGATTTCAACTGGGGCATCAGTAGCTGTCTCATCGACCTCAACCGGGGCATCAGTAGCCGTTTCATCGATTTCAACTGGGGCATCAGTAGCTGTCTGATCGATTTCAACTGGGGCATCAGTAGCTGTCTGATCGATTTCAACTGGGGCATCAGTAGCTGTCTGATCGATTTCAACTGGGGCATCAGTAGCTGTCTCATCGATTTCAACTGGGGCATCAGTAGCTGTCTGATCGATTTCAACTGGGGCATCAGTAGCTGTCTGATCGATTTCAACTGGGGCATCAGTAGCTGTCTGATCGATTTCAACTGGGGCATCAGTAGCTGTCTGATCGATTTCAACTGGGGCATCAGTAGCTGTCTGATCGATTTCAACTGGGGCATCAGTAGCTGTCTGATCGATTTCAACTGGGGCATCAGTAGCTGTCTCATCGATTTCAACTGGGGCATCAGTAGCTGTCTGGTCGATTTCAACTGGGGCATCAGTAGCTGTCTCATCGACCTCAACCGGGGCATCAGTAGCCGTTTCATCGATTTCAACTGGGGCATCAGTAGCTGTCTGATCGATTTCAACTGGGGCATCAGTAGCTGTCTCATCGACCTCAACCGGGGCATCAGTAGCTGTCTGGTCGATTTCAATTGGGGCATCAGTAGCTGTCTGATCGATTTCAACTGGGGCATCAGTAGTGGTTTCGACTCCAATAGGGGCATCAGTTTCTGTGTCATCTAAAGAAAACAGAATATATATTCTTAATTGGTTGTGTGACTAATATTAAAGATATATAAAATACAAGAACCCTTTATTGTGTTAAAAAAAAAAAAACTGCATAGAATATGTTTACTTACCACACTCATATTTTGAAGGACAACAACTTCCTGCTGCTCTAGACATTGGTTTGCAGTTTGCACCAGCAGGAACTGGACACTCAAGTACTGCACAGATAATTTCCCCACTAAGACAGTAACAGTCAGTACAAATATCTGGACTTGGAACATATTCTCCTTCCATATACTGTATTCCATCTCTCAAGCAGCCTTGGTATTCCGTGGTATTATGTTCTGGTTCAGCTGAAATATATTATCCAATTATGACAAAGGCATGATATCCTATCAATATTTGCGATGTGTATGCAATACATAGGAACCAAAAGACTAATTCAACTAATACTTACGACAGTCATATGAAGGACAACACTGCTCTGGATCTTCAACAGGAGCACAACGCAAGAATGCTGGAGGTGGAGGAGGACAGGCTTGCAGTTCACATGACACTATACTGTTCTTGCAAGTACATGATTGATGGCAAGGCCTTGAAGTAGGTACTGTATCTCCATTTATGAAAGTAGTTCCATTAGCCATACAGCTTCCCTCCCCTGGAATACCTTTATCTGGAAGGCTGATTGTTGTAACCACTTCCTGTTGAACTTCTGTAACCGTTTCAACTGTATCAATTGCAGGAATATCTGTAGTTGTCTCATCATCAGCATCTGTTGTTACTTCACTGATTAGAGGTGCATCAGTTGTAGAGGTATCAGTTTCTGACTCATCAGTGATTGGCTTGTCAACAGGAATATCAGTCACTGTCCCTTGAAGTTCTGGGGATTCCGTGGCTGTCTCATTAACTGTGATTGTTTCATCAACAACTGGAACCTCTGAAGTTGTTTCGTCAACTACAGGAGTATCAGTGGGTTTGTCAAGCTCAGGATCTGTTGTTTCTGTAGTTGTGGTATCAACATCAATATCTGAAATGTCAGTAGTTCCTGCATCAGTGTCAGTTAGGGCATCAGTAGTTTCCACCATCATACCAACAGAAGTTTCTGTTGCTGGAATTTCTATATCAGTGGGAATTTCTGTTTGGGTTGAGATATCTTCAGTGATGGTTGTCATGGGTGTAGTAAGTACACTGTAATCATCAGGGGCTGTTGTTCTTGTTTCTAGTCCTATTACTGGACCAGTCATCATATCATCAGGGGAACCAGTTGAAAGCGTGCTTTCAACAGGTGTTTCTCCATCAGTACTGGCTGGTGTTACTGGTTCCTCAACTGTACCATCCACTGGGGCTTTTGTGGACGTGGCATCTTCACCAACCTCGGGTGTAGTTTCTGTCTGACTTTCGTCTACACCAAGAGTAAACGTAGATGACGGAGTTACTTTACCTTCTGTGTCTGTATCTGTTACTTGGCTTAATGAGTCGGGCATATCAACATCATCTGGAAGATATATTTATTTGTATAAGTACTGGATATAATACTTTGTCATGAAAAATTAAGATACATTTCAATTTCGAATAATTAGGGGAAAATATAAGTACTGACCACATTCGTATTTTGTTGGGCAACAGTTTCCAGGAGGTCGTTCCACAGCAGTACAGTTTTGACCTTCGGGTTGAGGACATTCTAAGATTGCACAAATGACTTCACCTCCAAGGCAGTAGCAGTCTGAACATAGGTCAGAACTAGGCACAAATTCTCCATCATAATACTGAACACCATCACTGACGCATCCAGGTGCTTCTGTTGTGGGTGGCTTGACAGGTGCTGCAAAATAAAATTGTTGACAGGTTATATGCAAAAGAAACATTTTACGAATTCAATGATAGTTGTATATGTGACCCATGTGACTTCAGTTAATAAACCCATGAATAAGAAAGTAAACTTACGGCATGTGTGGCTTGGACAACACTCTCCCTCAACAGGAGCCGAGGTGCATCTAAGGAATGCTGGAGGTGCAGGAGGGCAAGCCACTAATTGGCAAGAAACAGCATTGTTGATGCAGCGACAGCTTTCTTGGCAAGGGGTATATGCAGGGACAATGCTGTTATTACTATAGCCTGTTCCATTGACATAACACATACCACTATCTTCTGGTGCCACAGTAGCAATTTCGTCAATCTCTGTAATGGGAGCTCCTGTGGTATCATCAGTGTCAGGCCCAGCAGAGGAAACATCAGTTGTTGTTTCATCACCATCAACAGTGGGAACTTCAGTTGCTGTTTCATCAACTTCAGTCTCAACAGAGGGAATATCAGTAGATATTTCATCAACTTCAACAGTGGGAGCAGCAGTTGTTTCCACAGTCTCAACTGAGGGAACTTCCGTTGCTGTTTCATCGGTATCAACAGAGGGAACATCCGTTGCTGTTTCGTCAGTCTCAACAGAGGGAACTTCAGTTGCTGTTTCATCTGTATCAACAGAGGGAACATCCGTTGCTGTTTCATCTGTATCAACAGAGGGAACTTCAGTTGCTGTTTCGTCAGTCTCAACAGAGGGAACATCCGTTGCTGTTTCGTCAGTCTCAACAGAGGGAACTTCAGTTGCTGTTTCGTCAGTCTCAACAGAGGGAACTTCAGTTGCTGTTTCGTCAGTCTCAACAGAGGGAACATCAGTTGCTGTTTCATCTGTATCAACAGAGGGAACTTCAGTTGCTGTTTCGTCAGTCTCAACAGAGGGAACTTCAGTTGCTGTTTCATCAGTATCAACAGAGGGAACTTCAGTTGCTGTTTCATCAGTCTCAACAGAGGGAACATCAGTTGCTGTTTCATCTGTATCAACAGAGGGAACATCCGTTGCTGTTTCGTCAGTCTCAACAGAGGGAACATCCGTTGCTGTTTCGTCAGTCTCGACAGAGGGAACATCCGTTGCTGTTTCATCTGTATCAACAGAGGGAACTTCAGTTGCTGTTTCATCAACTTCAACAGAAGGAACATCAGTTGCTGTTTCATCAACTTCAACAGAGGGAACTTCAGTTGCTGTTTCATCAACTTCAACAGAGGGAACTTCAGTTGCTGTTTCGTCAGTATCAGAGGGAACTTCAGTTGCTGTTTCGTCAGTCTCAACAGAGGGAACTTCAGTTGCTGTTTCGTCAGTCTCGACAGAGGGAACATCCGTTGCTGTTTCATCAGTCTCAACAGAGGGAACTTCAGTTGCTGTTTCGTCAGTCTCGACAGAGGGAACTTCAGTTGCTGTTTCGTCAGTCTCAACAGAGGGAACATCAGTTGCTGTTTCATCAGTATCAACAGAGGGAACTTCAGTTGCTGTTTCGTCAGTCTCGACAGAGGGAACATCCGTTGCTGTTTCATCAGTCTCAACAGAGGGAACTTCAGTTGCTGTTTCGTCAGTCTCGACAGAGGGAACATCCGTTGCTGTTTCATCTGTATCAACAGAGGGAACATCCGTTGCTGTTTCGTCAGTCTCAACAGAGGGAACTTCAGTTGCTGTTTCATCAGTATCAACAGAGGGAACATCCGTTGCTGTTTCATCTGTATCAACAGAGGGAACATCCGTTGCTGTTTCATCAGTCTCAACAGAGGGAACTTCAGTTGCTGTTTCATCGGTATCAACAGAAGGAACATCAGTAGCTGTTTCATCAACTTCAATAGTTGGAACATCTGAAGTTTCATCAATTTCAATAGTGGGTACATCAGTAGTTTCATCAACTTCAATAGTGGGAACTTCAGTAGCAGTTTCATCAACTCCAACAGTGGGAGCATCTGAAGTCTCATCAGTGGGAACATCAGTTGCTGCTTCATCAGTGTCAACATCTGAAGTCTCATCAGTTTCAGTAGTGGGAACAGTTGCTGTTTCATCAACATCAACATACGGGACATCGGTGGCCGTTTCATCATTTTCAACTGTGGCATCTGAAGCTGTTTCATCAGTTTCAACAGGGGAACATCAGTGGTGTTTCATCGCTTTCAACTGGGGCCATCCGTGGCTGTTTCATCAGACTTCAATGGGGAACATCAGTAGCTGTTCTGTATCAATATCAACATGGAGCATCAGTTGTGTCTGATCGCTTTCGGAAGTGGAGGCAACAAAGCTGAGGTGTCTGTGGCTGTGTGGTCAGTGTGCAACTGGGGCATCAGTAGCTGTCTGCATCGCTTTCAACGGGGCATCAGTAGCATGTTGGTCGATTTCAACTGGGGCCATCAGAAAGCTGTATGGTCTTCAACTGGGGTCACATCAGTATGCTGTTCCATTGGCGGCGAGAGCGGGAACCATAGTCGTGGTTTCAAGCCCTGTTTCGTTGTCGTGAGCTGCCGAGGGAACATCGTTGCTGTTTCATCAGTAGCAACAGAGGGAATATTATTGTAAGATATTAGTGATATGTGTCTAACAAGGCAGAACCGGGGACTGCATCAAAATAAGAGAAGAAATATGTATAGGTAGAATATACAAAAGAAAGCAAGAAACAAAAACACGATGAAGTGAGGATATATATATATATATATATATATATATATATATATATATATATATATATATATATATATATATGTGTGTGTGTGTGTGTGTGTGTGTGTGTGTGTGTGTATACATATGTATATATATGTATATATATTATATTTATGTATTACATATATATATTACATATATATATATATATATATATATATATATATATATATATATATATATATACACATATATATATATATGTATATATATATATATATATTATATTATATATATATATATATATATATATAGATATATATATATATGTATATATATATATATATATATATATATATATATATATATATATATATACACATATAGTGGGTTTTACTAACACACACAACATTAAACACATCTTTCTGATAAACGTCTCTGAACCTACCCTGGGGACAGGTGATCACAGGACAGCACTGATCTGGGCGTTTCTCTACTGTACAGTCCTGGCCGATAGGCTTGCTGAATGGACATACCTGGAAGGGAGAAATATTGTAGATTGGAAAACGGTTATCTTATAAATAATTTTTACAGTTCTAGATCTGCTCAAATGTCAGCTTCATTTCATTTTCAGTGTCTTTCATTGCAGTATCAAATGGCTATTTGATATATAATTTAGACAGAATACGGGGAACGGCTTCTTACCTTCAAGTAGCACATGAGCATAGAGTTATGGCAAGTACAGTTGAGACAAGGTTCATTGGTGATAATCCTGTCTCCTTCGTCATAGTGCTGGAACTGGTAGTAGCAACCTAGGAAAATACAAAAGATGCATAAATACTTGCAAATTGTATCGGATATTGAACACAGTATCAAACCTTACTTATGTATAATGTCTATACACATTAACTGGATTCAGAAAAGAAAGGAATTCTAGGAAAGAATCGGTGTCTAATAACCCTGCCTTTCATATGTATTATCAGGAGCTGTTATGTATGCAGCTTTTTGTTGGAAACTTTTTGACTACTCTGCATGTGCTTAAGCGACGCTCGGAAAGTTTAGTTTTTTTTTCAGTGTAATCATTATATCTATATATATATATTGTATATATATTTACATATACTGTATATATATATATATATATATATATATATATATATATATATATATATATATATATATATATATGTATATATATATATATATACATACATACATACACACACATATACAATAATCTTGTAACGAATTTCTTTAATGACAATAGGATAAAATACGACCTAAATAGCCCATTTACATACACATACATCAAGTAGCTAACGTAAGCCTACCGAAAACCCTAATGATTATGTGTAGACATCTGAGATACAACGTC
>NW_028234407.1:35798590-35826090 GCF_977035675.1 Penaeus japonicus | reverse complement strand
CAAGTTATATTTCGGATTAAGACTTCGCATGCAAAGAATATCCATCATGGCACATTTCTCTCTTTATCGTCCCGACGACTTCTAAAATCGCACCGGTTCCGTTTCGTTTTCAGTTTTCATTTGTATCGGAAAGCTTCAGTCAGATCGTGTTGGAAGGGTTGGCCGAGTATCTGCGGCAAATCACTTAGGCTGGAGTGCATGCCGAAAACCAAACATGGAACGGTCTCGGCGACAGGCCAAACTTCAGCCGGGCTGTCATCTATTTCTTCCCTGTGTCATTATACCGCTCTCTCTCTCTCTCTCTCTCTCTCTCTCTCTCTCTCTCTCTCTCTCTCTCTCTCTCTCTCTCTCTCTCTCTCTCTCTCTCTCTCTCTCTCTCTCTCTCTCTCTCCCTCTCTCTCTCTCTCTCTCTCTATATATATATATATATATATCACTATATATATATATATATCTATATATATATATATATATATATATATGTATATTCATATACACATACATAAATATATATATAATATATATATATATATATATATATATATATATATATATATATTATATATATATTATGTGTGTGTATATATACTATAAATATTATATATATATTATGTGTGTGTGTGTGTATATGCTACTGTAAATATTCCAACTATGTAAGTTCCGGGAAGATCGTTTCTTACATCTATTGAGAAATGACAATGAACTAAGAAAACTGGTCAGAGACAAAGTCCTCAACGATCGAGAGTTCTTGGAAAGTGAGTTTTTTTCTTTTTGCTTCACTTTGCTTGGGGTGAATGTTTAACACATATTTCAGAACGAATCGCTGGCATATCAAATTTAGTTTAGTATTTTAGAATAAGAATACACAACAATATTCATGGGGCACACACACACACACACACACACACACACACACACACACACACACACACACACACACACACACACACACACACACACACACACACACACACACACACACACACAATTCAATAATGTCTTCCGGGCTTGTTTTTCTCTCCAATCACTACCATTGCCATAATCGATCATACCCACGTGACCCGAACGCCCTGAACGCCCCTTGGTAAGATGCCCATATATGTCTCTAAATATTGTTTCCACAACAACCGAGCTGCTTCGTGCGGAACGTTCAAAGACCCTCTGGTGAGGAACGCGGCATCCTTGACCGTCGCGAAGGCTTCCTCGGGTCCCGTTGTGCTGACGAGAGACCCTGGGAAAGACACCAAAAGCGTCCGCCTCCTCTTTGGCGCCACGCACTGCAATTAGGTCATCTTGACGTGCATTTCGAATTCCCTTGCAGTACAAGTAACTGTCTTCTTTTTTCGGAGACGCGAATGCGGTCGCAGGGGAATGAGTTTGTCTTAAAGGAAGAATTGATGATAACTCTATTTCTTATCTTGAAAAGCGTTGAGACGAAGTCCACATGCATGAAATAAGTGATGTGTTTTTGTTCCTATGCCCGGCAGAGACGTCCGTAAATACCCGTGCCTTTAAGGGCTTCCATCTGCCACACTTGAGAATTAACCTGCGATGGCGGTTCGTAGGTCCAGTAGGAAGGAATTACGGCCGTTATTGAAGAGCGTGGTAAGGCTGATATTCCTCTGCCTAAGAGAGGTTTAGCATTATCGCAGGCTCTTGTAATATCTTGACCCCAGGAAGGGATTAATTAATGAATGCCGCTACTGTTGATGCCTTGGATTGCTGTTGCTTCTCGTCTGTTTTTTTTATATCATGATTTAGAATATTTAGCTATTGTAGTATTTTGCGAGATATCAGTTATATAACTACGCTCGTTACTGTACTCTTAATGATAATTATCAATGCAAATATATTTACCGTGATCAAAATACGTTAACCAACATATAAGTTATATAAATGTATCTTTATCTATTTATCTATCAGTCCATTTACACACACACACACACACTTATAAACGGTCTACATAAAATATCGAAAGCATTGCGGACTGTCAGTTTCAAGAGAAAGAGTGAAACAGAAAAAAAGGCGAGTCGCCATCTTGAACAAGTCATGATTGTATCAACAACTGCCAAATCAATTTGTAATTTCCAACACTTGTTTAGACGCGCTGACACTATCACTCGCTAAGCCTCTCGGCAGATTCAGTCGCACTCTCATTATATATTCATGCTAGTGTCGGGAACTGATCTATTCTTAAGATAGCGTCACGTCTTTCAGTGATGAATGACATTCGCATAGTACTTAATGGGGTTGATTTGTTCATTGTTGTTTGTATATTTTTTGTTTGACTATCCAATGTATTTATCTATCCTGTTCCCTAGATACGCGTTTTTATTGCTTAATAGCATAAATTTTATATTTGAAAAAAAAAAAAAAAATCCTGTCGTCATTCTCCTCCCTCTTTCTTTGCCATTCTCTCTCGGCCATTGATCTCGTATAATCTTCCCATAACTCTCTTCCTCCTCATTGGCGCCCAGGCGTGAGTACCGCATTCACCAAATATCCTTCCACTCTCTTCCGCAACACTGCCTATTGTACGCCCTCCACACACACACACAGGAGCAACAACCCACAGCATTCCACCGCCCCCTCTCCTTCTCTTCCTCCTACTCTGCCTTTACACTTCGCAGATTGAGACATTAACGCATGAAAGTGGGAATGACTCAGCAGATCAACACAAGCTTCACTTTAAAAAGTTGATATGAATCGTCCACTTCTGAAGCTAGGTTCGTTCCGCATCTGTTCTCGTCTTCTTTGATCCATTTATGCTGGAAGAAATGTGAGTGTAGGCGTAGACTTGTGCTTCAACGTGAGCAGAAGCAAAGATGATCCTGACTTATTATCAGTATTATATTATCGAGAATTATACGTGTGGGATGTTATAACGAATGTACGTTTTTATGTTGTTGTTTTTTTATTTACTTGATGGTTTATATCTTATTCAATTTTTATTTCTATCACACCAAAAGTTCCTAGAAATGATGAGAAGTACTTCGCATGTACTCAAATAAAATATACAAGAAAAGTAATTAGAATGATAAGAATATACATTAGAGGACAATTCTCTCGACTTCGGTTTAGGTGGATGAAACCCGCTTGCGGATACAACATCGAAGGTTTTAATGAATTATAGCTAATATCACTGCTATTGTTGTTGGTTTTGTTGATAGCAGTAAGCCGGGATCTCATGAACTCTCTCCCTACCAAGTAATCGAGACACATGTTCACAAAACGTAGCTAAAGTCACCGTTATTGCTACTACGCGATCAACGTCCAAAGCCGATGGATCTCGTTTGTAAGTTCAACATGAATCTACAGTTTCCAAATAAAGGAAGACAAGTTTGGCAGTGAACGAAAGCACGTGATAGGCATAGGCTGCAACCATCTATTTATGGAAGGGTTGACCTTTATTTAATATCATGCTCATTCATCTTTTTTAATCGCGAATATAAGAATGCAAAAGGCATATAAAAAAAAAATATAAGGATATATGGACAACATATATGTATCCAACTATCTATCTATCTTTATGTATATATATATATATATAGATCTACATCTGGATCTATATCTCTCTCTATATATATATATCTTTCACTATACTTCTCTCTACCTACATTGTTACACAGTTATGCGAGACCAAACCACCATGAGAATCTTAGGATGACTATGAAACAATTTTTTTTAAGGAGGTTAGTGTACAAATTACAGTAACAACTTAAGAATGATGTGTAGAGAGAGTAGATGCGGTCAGGTAGTAAGGTACGTCTAATTTTAACTTCCGCGATCTCAAGAAATTGGAGAGAGTGAAATACCAAGCCGTGTTTCTATAATACTCTAGGCATATGTTTTTTTTTTGTTTTTTTTAACTTATGCCATTATGATTTCGTTACCTAAATCAGTTGACCAGCAGAAGACAACTTCACATACCTGGAATAAAGAAAAAAAATATGTTAATGAACAGTCATTTCGTGATATAGATGTTCAGTATATTGAACAATATATATGAGAAGTATAAGTAGAGCAAATTTGTTAATAAGAAAAAAATATTATAGCAATAAAATTCAGCTACCTAAACAACTACAAGGCACCTGCTGAAGCAAGTCACCTTTATCCCACAACATTATATTGATAAGGCTTGTTCTACTGCTATAAGTATGGAGGCCTTAAAACATGCATTAAAATAAGTTGTTTAACGGTGATTCTTGACCCAAAAAACGTGTCTAACGGGATGCTGCGCATCTTGACCGCCTTTAAAAGGTCAGAGACTGGGCAGGTAGGCAGGTGAAAGGTTAGATCTTTAGCATCTTCATAGCTACATTTAGGCTAAATTCCTTACAACCTTGTGTGCCCGTCAAACATATTCCTGGTGAAGATATGAACATTCCACAAATTTGTGACGTATGGTAAATCAGTTTTATCAACATGGAGACACATCAAGTATGCAGCTTGACAAAAGAATTCAACTGCAGATTATAAGTCATCTTGCAATCAGGTATGCAGCAGGCGCCTCATCGTTAGGTACGTCTGGGGCATCAGGTTAGCAAGTCTTGGGGGATGAGTGGTCGCGGAAGCGCGTGGAAGGCTCAGAACTATTGTTCCATAAGAGGTAAAAATTAGGGACACGAGGATATGACAGGATGGTTGGATGTAGTAGAGAAAAAAACTAATGGCTATGTACGTCGTCGTTCATTAGCTTACATAAATTAAGTGTTACGTATGCAGTTCTGTATTTTCAAATTGCAAAAGGACACGGGCAATGCAATCGGTGTATCGACGCGCTCTACTAGTTGTGACCCCCCCTCCCCCCTCCCCCCTGGGAGTTGCATCGTGCATTCCGTGGAGATCGGCGTGGGAGGTGGAACAAGACTGGACGCCTGACCTAGAAGATGTGTCCCGTATAAGGCACAAGACCCGCTCCGCCGGCTACAGCTTTTTGACCCGTCTGAGTTGTAAGCGGCTTTGTTTGTTTGTTGTCTTTCGTAGACGTCACTTTTGTTTGTTCATTCATTTAGTAACCGGTGTTTGTACACGTTCTCCATTTTCTTGTCGGTTGAATATATGTGTGTTCCAGGACGAAATATGGTGTTTTATTTCTCTTATTTTGATGCTGTAAAAATCCTATACTTTTTATATAATTTTTTGTTACATTTATAAGTAATTCTCTTCGAGCCATCAAGTTGTAAATAAGTTTTACAACGGATATCTAGGCTGTTAATGAACAAGGAAAAAAAAAACTACATATAAAGGCGGGTAACTGTAAAGTCCTTCTAGGCATGTGATAAGACCATATAAGTAAGCAGTGGTTGTCCCCGACTAGCTTGGGCAGGACAGGTGTTAAGCTGGTATCCCTGACCATGACCGTGAAGTCCCGTTACTACCCGGGGTACTTACGCCACAAGATGCCCTAGGGTGGGGATGGGGTAGGAGTGCCCATTCTATTTGATGGGGACATTTATGCTTTCATAAAGAGGTATATTTATACTTTTTTTTATGCCACTTTAAGTTGTCACTATAAGGAAGAAAAAACATGTTCGGTTACGTTGCCAAAGAATAGAGTTACCGAGCATCGACTTAATAGGGGGGCTCGAGGAAAGAAACACGAAAGAAAGATATATGAAAAAAAGAATCTATGATACCGTTATCACGCTTTGACTTGAGGAGCACTCGGAAACCTTTGGCGGTAAGCACGTCACCTTGACCGTGACGGAACGGAGTCTGTTACCCAATCCCTCCACACAACAGAAAGTTCTAATTGTGTTTTGTTCCGCTCTATTTTTTTCCTCACGTAGCTCAGTGACCTCGCTTCAACTGCGCATTCCGCTGCCGGTGTACCATATTCGTTTCGGTGAACTTCAAACGCGTTCACGCATAGGAATAGTCACATTCCTGCATTCGAGGAAGGCAGTAAACACTATGAGGAATCCGTGAATGTCAGCCCCGCCTTCTTCCAAACCTGTTCGCCTTCTTTCTCCCAGACTCTCTGTATCCCGTCTGCCGGTCGTCTGCGCTGCTCTGGTTGCCGTTTTGTAACATGCATGCCGTTGTGCATTGTTCCGAATGTTTCCTGTTTGCTTTTTCTTGCTGCCTTTTGAATGTGCGTGGTATCAAAATCTCATAACGATTACTTTGCTTATTGCTCTTCGAAGTTTATTTTTGATCGTCTTGAATAATTGTTTTGACACTAAGATTTGATTGCTAATGTACCGTCAGATGCCCGTACATAAGCTTTCATTGGATCACAAGGTACGTCATGGGTGGTTGTGATAAGCCTCAGGACAAGGTCAAACACCTGTCATGACGTTTCACGACTCGGGAGTTATCGAGGCACGACTCTTCCCTCTACGCCTTTCCCATCACCTATGCCAGGATATTGGCGGGTATGGTAAGAAGGCCTTTGTGCAATGCCAAAGACCAGGGCTTTCTTTAAGAAGTGCTACGGCTTTATCCAGATATATCAATGAACTAGGCTCGACTTTCTTCATAGATATGTCCACCGTGTTACGATCAAAAAGAATTGGGGGATGGTAAAAGAAGCTAAGAAATAGGAACAAAGTATAATGGTACTGATATGAGCGGTATGAATTGATAACGGTATGAATTGATCATTTTACAGCGTGATAGTGATAATATAGGTCTTAATAATAAGGAAAAGGTTATAGTATCCACCATGCTAACACAAATCTAAAATGATCAGAATGGTAGCAAGAGAGAGAGAGAAAAGAGAGAAGAGAGAGAGAGAAAGATAGAAAGAGAGAGAAGAGAAAATGGGGCAACGTAGGGTATTAATGGGGAGTATATTGATATCCAGTAAGGGGAACAGTACTAATTTGCCTTCATGAACCTCTCTAGCGACTACAAAGAAAACAGGAAATGATTTAGTGTCGTCCTCTTTGTTTTTAAACTTGTCACCAGTGAAGCGTTCCCATCGCCACTGGATCATTTTGATGACGTCATGATATCTGCTATGACTGACACATGATCAGAGGCCCGTTACCCGCCGTGATGCTCCACTAATCACTAATTGTTCCCAGACACTTTTAATGACACTCGGAGTCCCTCGGGGACGAAGCTCTCAAATTCCAAAATTCAATCACCATAAACCGTAACGCTTTGATTTGTTCCTCGATTTCAAGCTAATAACAGTGTCGTGTGATTTTCTCAAGAGTGTTGGAACGATAATCGAAGGCCCAGCAGTATCAGAATGGAGGTCAACTCTTAGCAGTGCCATCAAACGTCACAAGTACCCATCAAAATGTCATACGTCATGGTGAGCTAAGACCTTGTAGCCCCTCCTGACAGCTCGTGGCTTGTCTTTAAAGGGTTGGTTCTCGAGGGATTTCCAGATCTCTATGGACTGGTGTCGATGACCTCACCACATCGACAAAAGAAGGACACACACGAAAGAGAGGGGGAGGGAGAAGAAGAAGGAGAGAGAGAGAGAGAGAGAGAGAGAGAGAGAGAGAGAGAGAGAGAGAGAGAGAGAGAGAGAGAGAGAGAGAGAGAGGAGAGGGTAAGAGAGAAGAAAGAGATAAGGAGAGAAAGAGAGAGAGAGAGAGAGAGAGAGAGAGAGAGAGAGAGAGAATAAGTGAGAGAGAGAGAGAGAGAGAGACAGAGACAGAGAGAGAGAGAGAGAGACAGAGAGAGACAGAGAGAGAGAGAGAGAGGGGGGGATGAGAGGGAGAAAGAAAAAGAGAAAGAGAGGGAGAAGGAGAGAGAGAGAGAGAGAGAGAGAGAGAGAGAGAGAGAGAGAGAGAGAGAGAGAGAGAGAGAGAGAGAGAGAGAGAGAGAGAGAGAGAGAGAGAGAGAGGGGGGGGGGTGAGAGGGAGAAAGAAAGAAAGAGAAAGAGAGGGAGAAGGAGAGAGAGAGGAGAGAGAGAGAGAAGAAGGGAGGGAGAGAGAGAGAGAGAGGAGAAGAGAGGAGAGAAGAGGAGAAGAGGGGGGGGAGGAGAGAAGAGAGAGGAGAGGAGAGAGAAGAGAGAGAGAGAGAGAGAGAGAGAGAGAGAGAGAGAGAGAGAGAGAGAGAGAGAGAGAGAGAGAGAGAGAGACATGGAAACAAGAGACGTAAGTAATGACACGTTTCACGATTCCCAGAAAGGGGGCTCGTCGGCATCTTGACTCTGAATCGATCTCGACAAACCCAGATTTCCAGAACAACTTTTTAGACGTCTGGCTCTATCGTGAATTTATAAGTCATGGGCGTTCACTCCCTCTCTGCACACGAGGTCAAGATAGTGACTTGAGATAAATTTTGTGGATTTAAGAATAAAGGAGAATGATATAATCTAGTGATCTAGATTTTGTTTTTGGATGATGCATTGCTAAGAATGGACAATAAACGTATTTGTAAAAAGAAAAACGTGACACATGGCAAGAGCTAGACCTCCAGGAGAGAACGCTTACCGTTGCGACCCCAAGAGACCTCTGAACTCCTCCTTTCCCGACGCCTCTGGAGGTGCCTGGACTTCCTGGATGACTGGAAAGGAAGGAGCTTTGTGCTGCCTTTTCTTTGTTTTTATCGTCGTGCTTTGTTAATAATCATGCAGGTGCAGATGAGATCAATATCTAGGGAATTTTTTATAGGATGGAATGTACGTGAAATAAAATTAATGTCAATTCACAGCGCCGGAATCAACATCTCCATGCTGAGTAACAGGAACAAGGCATCACCCATGAGAACATTGCCCGCTGGCATCAAGCTGACTAGCTGCCCGGGTGGCCATAAAGTGTTTATTGTCTGACGCTCCCATCTGATGCAAAACGGAGGAGTCTATATATCAATTTAACGAGTCCTTTTTCCCGACAAATGAGCGCTATTTAATCCCACAGTCCATTTCGGTACAATGACTTTTCGTTTATATCGTCTGGTTCTCAGGGCAAGAGCGAATCTCTCTTAAGCGAACTTCAAGAGGCGGGTCAAGGGGGGGATATTGCACGGTGAGTTGAACCAGCTTCCCCCCGAGGTCTCGCTGATCAGTATGCAGGTCTCGCGTTCTCATGAAAAGCACAAACATGTAGCGACTTTAAGCGATACCGGTGACAATTTCATGACAGAATTTCCATATCGCAAACGTCATGAATCAACGGTGTAGTCGCCCACAAGCGTGCATACGCAGTTATCATATTTGCATATCGGTAAAGCCGGACATTGTCTGGCACTGAACACCGTGAAGATGCTAGGCGGCACGTGCCAGCCCACGCAGAACAGGTTTGGCTACTATACTCTCTGAGGCATGCAAGGGGGTCACAAAAGATTCCAAAGGTAAACAAGTAACTAAAAAGAGACAGATAAATAAGAATGGTAGAATGTCTTTGAGGAATAACAGAAAATGTTAAAACACACGCACACGCACACGCACACGCACACGCACACGCACACGCACACACACACACACACACACACACACACACACACACACACACACACACACACACACACACACACACACACACACACACACACACACACACACACACACACACACACACACACACACGTACTTCTTGAACTCTACTATCTTCACCTGATCCCTCCTGGGGGCCGACCGTAGTTACGGATGGCTGCAGAGGGCGCTTCCCTAGGCTGTAGAACAGTTATTTTCCCCTCTAGCAGGCACACGTTCCTACCTCAATGGTGCTCTCATTCCTCAGAAGGGAGATGTTTATTGAGTACTGAAGAGGAGGGTTGTATTTTTTCATACCGTGAATATGCAACAACGGTGAACATTAATTAGTGTTATTTGTATATTGTTTGTATACAAGCGTGATGGCTTTTGTATGTGTTTGTTTGTGTGTGTGTGTGTGTGTGTGTGTGTGTGTGTGTGTGTGTGTGTGTGTGTGTGTGTGTGTGTGTGTGTGTGTGTGTGTGTGTGTGTGTGTGTGTGTGTGTGTGTGCTCTTATGAATGAGTGCAAGCACATTGTATAGAGCATTATACTATATCGAATCTGTAGTCACTTGTGGTCATTGTATGCTAATGACACTAGCGTTGCTTTTCACAACGGGCCTTTGTTAGTAGTTTGCTATATTGTAATAAGGCCTTGACATTCCGCAAAAGGGGTCGGTTAGGACGACCAACATTTAAGGGTGCGCATTGGGCTGCAATGAAAGTGCCTTTTATTGCATAATAAAGGCCTTTTCGATATAGCATGTAAAGAAAATAAATAATACAAAAGAAAATATAGTAATTTGATGTAAGACGACCTCACTGAGTAGAAGAATGTAGGAACATGAATTGAAATCATAGAAAAAAAAGAGAAGAAGAAGAAAAAAAAAAAAACTCGCGCTTCGATCCTCGCACAAAAGCCGGATTTTTCTCTGTGCGTGAGGAAGGTACCGGTGTTTACCTGCAGTATCACCCACCATCATAACGGCGACAGCTGAAATTTCCGGCGCGGAGCATGCCACGTGCGATATGAACAACGCGTTTTGCACGGGATCCCTCGTTTTTTTTCTCTCTCTCTTTTTCTTTTTCTTTTTAGATTTACTGTTTTACTAAATGTTCCGGACATGGCGATTTGTCTTGGCAAATGACGTCCATAACGTGATGGAAAGAAGTGACGGCACGTATAACGAAAGCATTATACTTTCTTGCAGACATGTCTACACGTCGCAAGTTTCTTTTTCATTGTTTTTTTTTTTAATGCCCCATTGTAGCTGAGGTAAGGGGTACCAGTAAACCTGCAGATAACACACGAGTGAGTATTCACAATAAAGCAAGAAATAAAAGAAAATCCTCGTATAGCACTACCACCCTTCACTTCCGTCGCCTCCTCTGCCTGATCAAGCATATTTGTCGTCCAGGAAGTCACAGCCATTGACCTTCCTTCTCTCACGTGCGTCAGTCTCGTGAGTGTGTACTGGTATGTGTATTTGCTATGGTCTATGCCAGCCTGTTTACTGTGACATATACATTCGTTATTTCCCAAGAGAATATATAGTCAATATATATGTAGTAACACATGTACTAGAACGTGAAACAACCCGTATGTGTGTACGATCAGCCGACAAAGCATCGTCTGTCTCTGGCGTCACTCTGCCCGCACCTTGGCGATGGACAGGAAACGCCAGACATTGACCCTCACACCTTAACCGCTGTTGCCACCACCATCACCGCCTTAGTAAGGTAAGAACATCGCTACGGTCAATGTTCATGAACAATATCACCAATTCCGGACGTTACGTAGTAATATGTAAGTGTATGTATAACGGGCGTGGAAGGTCGACTGAGCACGTGGGACAGACTATCCAGAAGAAGAGCATTTCTAAGGAAACGAAACCGCAAGGCTCTCCCGTCAACGCCGCGTCGTGGTTACGGACGTAGCCGAGAGTGAGCTGTCCTGGATGCCATTGTCACAAGGCCTATATAGGTATTATTATTATTTTTTGTATACTGTAAATCCAGATAGATAGTAAAGAGATCGTAGGCATTTCTGCGTCTTCTTCATCGCTGCTGGAAATGGTATGAGAACCGTAATGCCATTTCCCGCCGATCTTTTTGTAGCCCTCTTTATGGTCTTGTGTTACGCGGAAGTGTGCGGCCGCCAAACTTCTCTCATAAATGCAGGAAGAAAGTCTCAAACAGCCGAAAAAAGGAAAGCAATATTATAACACTAGTAGATTAAGTCTGATTTCTGCATGTAATACAATATGTCTATATTGAAGTGCTTGAGGTTCGTGAAATATTTACCATATACATGAAGGAACTCGAAATATACATACATACATACATACATATATATATATATATATATATATATATATATATATATATATATATATATATATATATATATATATATAGATATATATATATACATATATATATATATATATATAAATATATATATATACATATATATGTATATATATATACATATATATATGTATATATAATGTGTGTGTGTGTGTGTGTGTACAGACTCTGCACTTGGTAATATTTATAATTTCAGAGAGCATCAGATAATAGTTATTGGTAATACTTAAAAAAAGTTTCAGAGATTATCATTCATCATTCCTTTCCTAAAACTGCGAATAAACAATGATACATTTTTTTTCTTTCTTATGAACTGTTTTGCGGCAAGCGGGACGATATCATTTCGGTAGAATCCAATGTAATAGCAAAATGTTATGTGAATGATTTTGTTCACTTTGGAACTCCACGTCTCTGGCCGCGGTGAGAGGTGCTTCTTTAGCAGGTAAATATATCAAGATGGGTAGGGGAGGGAGGGAGGGGGGGTGGGGATGATTTTAGCGTCCGTACAACGGCATCCTGGGAAGGCGCTCGCGGCGGTGATCAGAAGGTCACGAAGGTCGCTCATTATAAGTGACATTAACGGGAAGGTCGCACTTAAGAGTTAACCGGGAGTCTTGAAGGTAGACGACCTTGCCTCGGAGGTCCTGTGCGCGGGATGATTGTGCGATCAGTATTTTTAACACCTTATTGTGGTCGTCGCTTTTCTTTCTCCCATTTTCCAAAGGCATTTCCAGGAAAGCTGCGCGTGGACGAACGAGGAAGACCCACAACACTGAGTAGCTCTAAGGGAGATAGGTGGTGAGGAAGTTTTGCTTGGCTTTCTGAATCAAAGGACGTTCATCGTAAAAAAAAAAAAAAATAAATAAATAAAAGATAAAAAATAAAAAATGAGCGGGTGTAAAGAGAAGCTAGCGTATGGAGAAGACGTATAAGCAAGATGCAACGGACACTTTAAGATTGGTAGTATAATGCGACTATAGAGTGTTAGCGATAGCAGCAGATTGATTAGAATCAATTAATTGTAACACATTTACGTGGCCGCAGTGAAAAGAATTTCATATAATAAACATATATGTCAAATGACAGGATATTTCTAAATAAGACGTCTCCTCGGAGAATATTTTTACTGGATGTGTAAATTACAAAAAAAAAAGAAAAAAAAAAAGGTCTTTACAACTGCACTTAAGTCACTCCTTTGTTCTCTAGTGACTGTCCCCTATAGAAACCACAGCTATTAATCTACGTTACGGTGTTACTCCTTCCTACTTGCGAAAAGTTCAACCTCGAGGCAGTTTAGTGACTAAGGGTCTTTCGTGCCTTTACGATATTTCCTTATTCTAAAGGGGAAGTCGTAGAAAGTTTCACCTGTTTTCAGATGATGATTCATGATTTTTAGTACAAGATATACGGGCATTGGCACAGAAGGCACCGTTGTTTGATAAAATGATCATAGAATAATAAAGATTTATGCACACAGCAAAGGCTCACCTTTTACAAAATTAATGTCTACTTTCCCACACATATTAATGAACCTTAAGTATTCTCTTTCTTTACAGTATGGTTTTTAAGATTTGACCATAATTATTGTGCCTTTAGGGGCCTTCCCCTATTTATTTTCTTGGCGGCTTAATTGGTTATAGAAGGGAAGACAAAAGATTAATGCAGGTGAAATAAATGGTTGCGGTCAGGAAGTCCTGTAAATGCTTCAGTTCAGGTACTGTTAGATGACGTTAACTGCATTTTATGGGGTAACGTGTTATGGATATACATGCAGATCTTTGTCGAGTTATTTCTTTGTCCAGGATAGAATATACACAACTGATAAAAAAAGTCTAATAATGAACCTAAAGTTATCTGAAGCAGGTGCACGTATTGTTTGGAGAGTTAATTCACGACTCGGCCATTGTATCCACGCAGAATTAAGGCTATTAATTTATCTAACCACCAAAGACATGACCAAGATACTAGCGTGCTAAAGTATCAATAACGCTAGACATATGAAGATAAATGATGTAAAAAATAGTCTATTGAGCGAATCTTAGAACCGAATTACAGCGAGAACAAATAACATGTAGGCTATAAATACCAGAACAGCCCAAGACCTCAAGTAGAGCTGAGGCGTTACAGGTAACAGCTGGTCCATGACATTGGACGGCGACGTCGACCTTGCCATTGAACTTGAGAGTGGGGCTTCACACGCAACCAAAGGAAAGCCAGGCTCCGCCCCCTTCCCTCCCTCCTTACACCCTTCTCCCCCCCCCCTCCCCAGCTCCCTCAGGTCTACCTCCCTCCATCCTCATCACCCTTTGAACACTATCACACCACGTACAGTCTGTCACTGGCCTGTCTCTACCGGCAGCGGTCCCGGACCTCCGTGTGGCTATTGCATCGTCGTTCAGGCTTAAGTGAGAGTGATTTCCCCGTGCAGAGTCGTCGTTATGCTCCATCATGCACAGTCATGACGCTATCGACGCAAGCCACTTAACTCTTAACGTAATGGAGCCATGATCAGCATGCTGCCACGGTGGTTATTACTGTGGTCCCTTACTCCAGGCAGTTGTACAAGAAAAACACTAAAAAGTAGTATTCACTTGCTCTCCTCACATTGCTAAAAAATATTGTTACTACCTTTCCTCTCTTTATTTCTCCGTTATGTTTAATGCTCTTTCACACACACACACACGCACACGCACACGCACACGCACACGCACACGCACACGGACACATGCAGTTACTTATAAAACTGAATGACTGACTGGAAAATATCTATGTTCGACTTTTTTATTTGTCCGACAAAATTGTTACACATACATTCGATTGCCATAGTAATAAAAACGCCCTGTACACATGGAACTAGAATTTTGAAATATGTAAATGAAGCTGCCTTTGACCTTGAGCGTCCTTAACATCTCTGGCCAACTTGCAGGGTCGCCTTGCCTCTGGACGTTTCTTTTTTGTTCTTCGATGTACGTGAAGGTTCGTGTGCCGGCGTGTGTAATCATCCTTCCCGGAGGTAAATTTGCAGCGCCACTGTCACGTCCTGATGCTATCTCGGCCTAGAGTACCTTTCCATTTATTGACGACTGCCAATCGAAATAATATGAACAACGATACATCTAAGACGTTCGATATTTTCAAACAGCTCAGAAATCGATGGACCTTCGCTGTCTTCCATGTTGTCAACTTCGTACGTCTCGAATTACAACCTGGACTGAATATATTTACAAAAGAAAGAGGATTCTGTCTTTCCCGTCCACATATTAAAATGCAGTAAGTTGTCTGTTGGTACCAATTATCGTCTGAGCTGACAAGCGCTTGTGGTACGAAGCTACTTCATTACCATTACTTGGCTGAATATATATGTAGCTCAACAAAGTATACTGATGTCGGGGCTAGTATACGGTGCTTGATACAAGAAGTTGAGGAATGCTGACTATGGAATGACGTAAATGGGGATATACATGATGATCAAATACACTTCAGCAATGCCGTTATCTGTACAGTAGATGCAAAAAGAATCGTCCAAGGAATGGACGTCTGCCATGATGGAAAATGGGTAAAATGAGAATGTTAACGTGAGAATAGGGGTCGGTGACTGGTGAAACCGTATAGAGGAAGAAGAACAGTTTTAAAACAAACATCGCAAACCGCAGGAAACAGTCACGGGAAAGCAAATACAATGTGAAGAAACACTTTTTCCTTCCCGCTTTAATGACGTCTCGCTGGGGCGGGGGTTGGGGGATGGGGGGAGAGGTTGATTTCTTTCGCCACTTTGAGGAATGAGTGAGGAAGGGATCAGATAATGGTTCAGAATGCAAACGGGGAAATTATATACTCTATAGAATATTAAACAAAATGGGCCCTGTGAACGTTATCATTCTGTATGCTGTTGTTTATATTTTATTTCTATTTTTATCTAGAGGATAAAATTTATATGCGCAGAAGACAAGTGAATTATAATAAAAGGGAAATGATATTCTGAATAACCTCACAATGAAAACAGTAATGAATATATCCAATATTTACTCAAAACAAATCTCGAAAAAATAAGGTAATCCGCATCAAATAAGTAAAGCTAAAGTTCAGCACTCCCACATTTTTTCTCGAAAACGTGAAGGAAAAAATATCACGAAGAACTAAAAGAAAGCACGGACACTAAAGAGTCACCCGGGCGTGGCAGGTAGTTTCGCTCGCATTGAAATTACGACTCTCCATTTTTTTATGACTCGAGATATCAAAGGAAATCGCACCTCCCAGACCACCACAAGGAGCGCCTGGGAGCTGATGGCCCGTTACCTTCGACTATTAGCTAGACTCAAAATGTGGGAAGAGACGTCTCATTGAAGGGGATGAGGAAGGTAGCTGTTTTGGGGACGACGTTGGAGGGAAAATTCGTATTCATGGGAAGTTTTCTCGCTTGATGTCGAAGTGAGGGTGCTTCAGGACGTCGCTGAATTGTCGAGAGGAAATGGGCTTACAGGAAGGGGACGTCTCCTCAGGCAGGAAGATAAACGGCCGTTGTCTGTGTGAATTCAAGGCGCCGATGGGCGTAGAAGATTCTCAAAGCCGGTTGAGAGTGTGGGTGGGGGCGGGCAGGCTGTGGCTTTCGAGAAACGGGGTTTTGATGGGAGAGTGTGATTCAAGACCTCAAGCAATGCGAATGTTGGGAACTATTTTTTTTCTGCAGAGATTGCCTGACAGATTCCATTCGGTGGCAATTTGCAGGAAGTCATGGTGTCTGTGCCGCTTTTGGAAGATATTACATTTTGTTTGCGATGTGAATCAAAGGGAGGAAGTAGGAGGGGGGGGGGGTGTAAACTGTCAGATGTAAGGTACAGATGGTGAAAGACTACGAGTGATTCGAGATACTAGGGGCAAAATAATGCGCGTCTGTTTAAATGTGCCGACCTTCACAAATCGTGACCGAGGCAATGGCTAGACTGTCCTCAGCCTCATAACCACGGTTGTCCATTGTGCTCTCTGAATCTATATTGTTTAATTTAATGTCTATCTTTTTTTCTGCTTACAATCGAAGTTAACCAAGTCAGTTTAAATCACATTTAAATGCTGTCTATTATAAGCGGAAAAAAACTGTTTACTAGCGGTTTCAAAAACCTCAGATTCCGACACATCTAACCTTCCATTGCCGAGTCAACAATATCACAAAAGCCAACTGCATCGTCTAGCCACATGTTGGTGTCAATAACCATCTAACACGGATCCCGCAAAGTCATGCTGTAAACAGATCGTGATATGAAGTTCCTTGTTTAGTTGATATATGGGATTCATTTGTTTAGACTTCATTAGGGAGAATTATGAAATAAGCGAAAATAAGAGAGAGAGAGAGAGAGAGAGAGAGAGAGAGAGAGAGAGAGAGAGAGAGAGAGAGAGAGAGAGAGAGAGAGAGGAGAGCAGAGTAGAAAAGAGAAGAGAAGAGCAGAGCAGAGAAGAGACAGAGAGAGTGAGAGTAAAATGACCGTCATCACAATTATACCGGATCCACCACACATGACGCCATGTGGAGGGAGTCTTTGATGGGGCACTTAACTACAATGACAGTTTGAAAATGATATTTCTTGCTGTTCACCACCTACACGTTTTATTGTGAATCCCACGGGCGCTGTTTCGTTATCGTCAGCTTCCCGTTGCTAGAGTCGTATGTTAAGATTTACTGGTACGCGCACATACCTTCATTATTATCGAGGTAAATGCCATAAAAAAAAAAAAAAGAAAAGAATAACACCAAAGAGAGATATTTGCTACTGTAGCTTTTCACTCTAATGACCACATACAGTGCAAGGTTATGAAGTTTATTTCGCAAAAGCTGAAAAACTACATTTTATTCACAACATCATCATCCAGTGTAATTATAAACATGAGAATTACCATGTTCTTCCTGTCTGCAAGACTCCAAAAAGTAGAATCCTTTTGCGTCGTGGCTTTTCAGAAGCAATTCTGTGCAGGATATTTCTTCTGGTAAGGATGATTGAAATGCCAGTGTTTTACTCGTCTGGCTGAATAACATCAGAGAGGGTAGGGGGTGCAATAACATCCCCACTTTCTCAGCGTCACGTCCATATGTGGTCCGCGTCTCCCCGTGATGTGGGTGCAACATGACCTCAGGCTTCACGATGTGAGGTACAGTTAAGCGCGTCTAACATTGGAGACTAACCGTGGAAGTGTATATCGTTCTTGTAACTTAATCTTCAGTCTTTATTTTCGTAATCGGATTTCCTAACCTCGGCGTTTAACCTGCGCGTTGATGACATGATAATAACGCGGCAACTCAGCACGATTCCCTCCAGGAAGTCGGCCTGGTGCCACGTTGAGTCTACCTTGTAATAGTTTGACCCCAAATAGTACTCCTGTTAGAAGAAATGGCATGGTTGGCCACCGCAAACGATTCACTGCGGAGGGAAGAATTTTGATTTGTGTGGTGAACCGTTAAAATGATTCCCAATTTTCTGAGATCATCGCGGCCGTTGCTTGTGATGGAAGGGATCAATAAAATAGTGGTATTTGATATAATGACACCATCTGAAAGAATGATCTCCAACTTCATTACTGTAAGTTTTTTTACTTTTTTTTTATTATCTTCGTTTTTATTGTCAACGTAGAACTACAAAACAACACCAGCAACACATAACACTAACTATGGCAATAAGTGTAATCAGTGTAAGATTAATGCCATCATCTCAGCAACTACCGTGACAAAAGAATCGTAACCGTGAGGGAATTAAACGTTACCACTGTCACTCACCCCCGAACACCCTATTCTCTCACCCACGTGCTAACTCCTGCTAGTGGTTTTGTGGCTCATCTATGTCGCTCCTTAATGAATATTCAAAAGGTTTTTATTTTTTTTTTCTCGTGGTGTAGAATTGCCAAGGAATTATATCAGCCTTTCTACGGGCGTCCCCGGAAGTACATCTTCTTTTATGGGCTCATGATCACATTTAAAACTTGGCGAAAAATTAACGCATTTAATCGTACATATGACCTTGTTCTGTAAAGCTTCCGTATCTAGTGTGAATATATTACCTACTTGAAAAGAATAAAATCAACGTACCTTATATGCGACGCCGTATGAATTTGCCCAAAGCTCCTCCTGAAACGATGAAAGGAATAGTTTAGTAAAAAGAAAAAAAATACATATATGGAAAAAATGGTCAAATCAGTAAAAAAAAAAAAATAATCATTTATAATCAAACCAATCCAAATTTTCATAAAAAAAAAATATATATATATATATATATATATATATATATATGGAAAAATGGTCAAATCAGTAAAAAAAATCATCATTTATAATCAAACCAATCCAAATTTTCATTTTTATAAAAAAAAAGCTTGTAATTTAATCTATAAAAAAAATTCTGTTTCGCCCTCGTTTTCTTTTACACATTCATCCAAAAGCATCCTGTAGTAAACGTATCCAGAGCTACAACCGCAAGCATTTCCGTACCTCATAACCCCCCCCCCCCCAAGAATGAACAGAGACAAGAGTTTTTTTCGTGCTAGGTTCGCCCTTTGACCACAAGAATAACCGAAAATACTCAAGGAAACCCGTGATCCATTTTTTCTTTGAATAAGTTGTAATTCTAGAGTAATTAGCTGATCGTTATTTGAATCAGCTGCATCTATAAATTCCTTGAAGACTTCAAAGTAAAAGTCCTATACAGAATTCAAAGTAAAAGTCCTATACAGAATTCAAAGTAAAAGTCCTATACAGGATTCAAAGTAAAAGTCCTATACAAGATTCAAAGTAAAAGTCCTATACAGGATTCAAAGTAAAAGTCCTATACAGAATTCAAAGTAAAAGTCCTGTACAGGATTCATAGTAAAAGTCCTAAACAGGATGCCTCTTCTTGAAGAAGTCGGTTCGTGCGTCGTCCCACAGAGCTGTAGGGACGTCGGGCGGTCAGGAGGAAGGAAAGTCGTGGAGCGGAACAAGCCAACTCTACACAATTCACGCCGCTGACCGCTGGCTTCACTTTTTATCGGTTTTCTAAGAGGGTTTTACTTTTTTTCCCCCTCGATGTGGATAGGGGAGGATGAGGTGAGAGTTGGTGTCCTTGGATACTCGGATTAATGAAGGATTTGTGTAGAAAAAAAGGGATAAAAGCGACGTGGTTTTAAGATACTCGTAGCCTAATCGTGATGTTTGGAATACGCAGGTGTTTGACAGATCCCATTAAAAGGAAAGGGGATTGTTTAATGGAAATTACCATTTATCACGAAAGGGGAGCCTATCGTTAACGACATCAGAATACAAGAACTTATTGTATCTTGTTAATCATATCGTCTTGATCTGTAGTTGAAATTGTAAGAACCTAATCTTCTTCAAAAGAACGCATTTAAGCAGGACAGACAGGAAAGATAAGAATGTGGAAATAGAAGAGAAAATTAGAAAATAAAAGCGGTGATCTGTAGAGAAATGTCTGCGAGTTCATGAACCCGAAAGGAATTACACGCGACAGAAAAGCGACAGAAAAATAAAGTGGAAAAAAGAGGGGTGAAGAAGGGCGGCTGTAGCGGAAATGCCAGTATAATCTGCGAGTTTAATGGCCGGTGCGACTTCGCTCTTTACTCCAAACGTCCTTGATGAAGGTCCGCAAGAAATTATTGGTGTTCGTAATGGATGTGAGAGAAAAAAATATATATACTTTTGGCTGTAGTTGCTATTAATTTGGCGGTGTATTCACACTTTTACGAGGCGCTGAATGGTCAATTTTGAAATGATCTTTTTGATTGAGTTTTTAGAATGAAGACCGAATATCTCATTGAATCATGTAGTTTAGGGGAATTCAGTTAGCAGAATTTCAGAAAATGTCCGTTTCGTTGGCCAGGAAGTTTTTCGTGCGGATGTTCCCGTCTTAAGGAAGTCCTGTTTTAACGCAGTAATATTTGACGGTGAATGACTGCAGGATACGGTGTTGTGTTCCGCCCAGTGAAGCGACCAGACGGAAGAAGGGCTGGTGTTGTGGGGGGTTAGGGCTGTGGGATGGCAGGCGAAGCAGTTGCGGAATGGAAATAAGCCTTTGGCTTGGGGGAAGAGACGTGTTAGGTTTAAATAATAATAATGATAATAACATTGAACGATCAAATAGGAAAGGGCAACGAAGTAGATGGTAGCGATTTTTTGAACGAAGGAAACGCTTCCATGACGCTGATACTCACGTCGTCGGTCAGCCTTAGATAAAAATTGGGATCCAAATGCTTCAGTGCATTTTCATGAATGGCGCGTTGCGCATGCACTAGTTCCCGTTTTATAACTTGTCTTGTAATGGTTTCCTGCAACGTTGCAAAACTCTTACTGAAGATCTGGCAACAGTTCCCCACCGACAGTTTCACTACCATTATGGCCAATGTCTAATTAGGTTTATATATAGATAAATGGAAATAGATAAATTATAGATTTATATATAAACTAAGAGGTAAAATAAACAGTTCCAACTTGTTCGCATATATCTTTTCGCATCCAATGAAATATCTGAGAAGATTGGCCAAGCCTTGAGCGTGGGAAAGGCGTAATTCTACGAGACTCGAGGCAGCGAAGAACCGGCATCTCGTCCCGTGAACAATGCGACGGCGGTGATGCGCAACAGTCTTTAAGTGGCATTCCCTGTGCTTTTGTTAGTCGTCCCGGCCGTCTCGCCTCCCTCCCTTCACCACTCACGTTTGACACCTCTCGGCCTGACGTCTCACTCACAGGGTTCAGTGCCTTGTCCCCTCCTCTCTTACGCTTGGGATTATGTGAACCCTAGGATGATTTTGAACTTTGGTTGTTCATTTCTGGCGTCTGATTAATGACGTGGAAGTGATGAACATGCACTGCTCTTCTATTCAAAGTAAGTGCCGTTTCATTCACAACATGTGTGGATGAAACAGCACTTTGCTCGGACGCGTTCCTGGGGGCCTTCAGGAGTACCGAAGTGGTCATGGTCGGAAGAGTGTGGCTCTGGAGGTTGATTGTTTCTCCTCACGATGCTTGTTTCGTGTAACAGGGATATGTCCACAAACTGTTACATGATAGCTAAGCCACATGGGTGATGTGCTCTGATCATGTGGCGTAGCTCGGCGGGAAGCACATCATCCCGACGGAATAACACACGCCTGACAAATCACCTATGGCAATGGCCGATTCGTTACGGCATCTCAATCACACGGCGAGATGGGGGAAAGACGCACGTACTGTCAGTCGAAATTTTAAGGCTGAAAGTGAGGTAAAAAATATGTGGAATCAAACAGACTTATGGCTGTTAGGTACAACAGTTCGTAATCACTATTACGCACAAAAAAAATCCACATTCTAGAAGCAACCTAGAAATACCATAACGGATATCACCGACTTCACGGGGCAACACGTAAATATCTGTAATGAGGGTGGCTGTGTGTGTGTATTAACTAGGCACAAGGACGCGCAGGTGCCTGAGTCCGCCCGCGTCGTAACGGCCCCATGTGCTCGTCTCCGCTTCCGCTGGACGATCTCAAATTACCCGTTAATGACCCCGAAGCCGCTACGCCAACAGCCTTCTGACGGTCGTCCAGTGTTTGGGTCCTTTGATGGTCACCTGATTTCGCTTTATGGCTCCCTCATTGCTAGAAGCGAGGGGGCGGGGGGGGGATTTGGGGTTTATTCTTGAATGTGTGTGTGTGTGTGTGTGTGTGTGTGTGTGTGTGTGTGTGTGTGTGTGTGTGTGTGTGTGTGTGAGAGAGAGAGTGTGTACACATATAATCTATCTGATCCTACGTACAGTACACTTATGTACATACTTGAATGTAACGAATTTCATAGAGCGACCTTGAGAGGGCGGAGGCGAGTAATGATCATGCTGACCACATCTTCCTCCTGCCGCCCCTTCATTTCCCTCCTCCCGATTATTTCCTTCCTCTTGGCTTGCGACGCCGGTTATACGACTTTAGCACACGCTATCTCGAGTCGTCCCACAAATCAAAACGCCCCTTTTCAGCAATTAGGTGATTGTATGAGATGCGAACATAATCTTTAATGTTACCATTTTTTTATATATTTGTTAGAAGTACAAAACTTTCTATAGATAGACTTGAAGGGTTGTATATAGATAACCAATCATTTTGCATGGGTATTTGAACTTTGAATTTTGTTACTATTCCCGCTTTTGGTGTTACAACACTTTTTTCCGGTTTGATTCCATAAACAGCTTGTACAATAGTTTATATATATATATATATATTTTTTTTTTATTTATCAAACGGAGGGCTGAAGTCTGACTCCGTCACATTTTTTCTAGGGTTTATGACACTGATAAGAAGCCACAACCTCTTCGTCATTATCATACCAGAATTTGGTCAAGTATCAAGACAGCCAGAAGGCAGTCGTTAAGTCTATCTAGTTCTTATGATAACTGGAAGCTGAATATACTATCTGAAACGTCTTATCTGTCTCCAGTATCATTTATGCATACATACATATATATATATATATATATATATATATATATCCATACACACACACATATATATGTATATATATACATATATATACATATACATATATATATATATATATTTTTTTCCATGTTTTAATAATTTAGAATTTCATTTTAAAACCCTGTTTACTGATTAATACATGAATCATGTCGGTATGTTCTCATTCGCAAACAGTACATACTTTTGTGTCTGAAAAGAAAAGGGTAAGAGGTACGATGATGGATCGCTGTCGATAACTCTTACCAGATATATGATTTATTCACCGTAACCTCCAGATGCCCTAGAGTAGGCGTCGTAGAGACGTTGATTCAGATTATGGCCTATGAAAATAAACTTATAATGCTAGAAAAGGACTTAGAAAGAGATAATGAAAAACAAATAAGTCATTTAGATTTCACTTTGCTATATGAACAAGATCCCAGCTATTGGAGTTCTAAAATCCATATCTTATCCTATATTAAGAAGTGTATCTAAAGAGTCTAAAAATCATATAACGCTTTTAAAACATATCACCATATTTACCAGCAACGCCTGATCCTCGGGAAAAAAAAAAAAAAAATCATTAGCTTTATATCCATGGGATAATGCACTTCACGAGAGGACAGAATACACAGAGGGAAAGCGAAAGGGCATATGAAAGGAGGGAGAATCTAAGGTGGAAAAGGGTCGGGGAAGGCCTTGTCATCCATCATGCGTACCGGCATCGTACTGGGTAGGCTTCTTTCTCCCTCAACCGCGAACATCCAATTACTAATCGATCGGTTACGACAAGTCGAGAGGGAAATTGCGGCGATCGTGGACCCGCGACCGCATCATCAGAGATATATTAATGAGGAGAAAGAAGGAAGTAATCAGGCTGGCGTCTGACTTGTGGACAGGTGATTGAATGGCCACCTGCCCCTGAGGATCGTTTGCGGGGTTGATATTATTCAGATGTCCCGTAATATACGGATGAATATGTATGGTTGTGATCCCAAAGCTTACTGTATGGTAATTGCGCCATGAATTTTGATTATAAGTACTTGTTCTTCATGTGAACCTACAAGATGGATGGTTATACCATAATGGTTGAGTATAACATTAAAATGTTTCAAAAAGATGGCGCAAATTAGTCCTCATTATGATTTTTTTTTTTACTATAATGATTTCAATTTAAAAATCCGAGATATTCACTTGCTACAAAAAAGAAGAAAAAAAAAAAGTAAAAGTATTTAGACAGACATTAAAAATATTTGAAAAAAAAAAAAAATTATGGTCAATGAAGTTGTAATCTCTTACGTGCAGACGCCGAACTCAAATAATGGACCATAAACCTCGGCGCAGGAACTCAGATGTTCTCACATTATTCACTGCCGATTCCCACCAAGGAAGTCCACTGACCCTACTTTCTCACGACATTCTCTCTCTCTCTCTCTCTCTCTCTCTCTCTCTCTCTCTCTCTCTCTCTCTCTCTCTTTCTCTTATTTCCCTCATTTCCTTCCCATGCCTTTCATTAAGACTTGGAAGAAATATTTATAGAATGCTGTGACTACAATACACTTACTATGTGCTTGTACAAATAATGAATGAAGACTTTACCCTGTTCTCTATTTACAAAATAACAAGGAAAGTTTATGCAGTGTTGGTCAAGTCAGGATAGAATTTCGCCTAGTACTTATATTTTTTGCACAAGGTCATTTCCTGTCGTCGGCAACAGGCTTTGTAAATGGTGCTGCGTGCGTCAGTTTCACGAACGCCTGCGACACAGGGGTAATTAGAATGCATGTTTTGCAATAGGAATTCCTTTGAAAATTGTCTACTCGCGTGTAAATGACTTCCGTCCACGTCAAAGTTCGTTGCTTGTGATGGTTAGATGTTTATCATTTTTGTTAATTGAAATACCAAGCAAGAGTAATTAGTCATTCTAGCTAAGAAAACAATGAATGAAAAGTCCACTAGACTTGCTTGTGCGTTCGCAATATGAGCGGGAGCATGAAGTGGTTGCTGGGGAACGTTCCGTGGCTTGAGACTATTTATTCATGGTAATGGGCAAACGTTTGGAAATAAGCCTTATATACGCACAAAAAATACTCCGAGATGGATAGTTAAGTATTGCCAACATGCCACTAACTCTCCAACTTGAGAAAAACAAAAAAAGACTGATGTCTCATCTTTCGATTTTTTACTATTGAGGTTGAAATTATGATTACGTGAACTGCACGCTATTGCAATGCATGTGTACCCGGTTAGATTACTATCAATAATTCTTCGGACAGAGATTGGCAGTAAAAGCCTCGACTTACTAGGAACGGCTGTCAACTTGACGTCTTATCTTAGACTTTGACTTTGTGCATCAGTGCGTGATTACTTTAGCCTTTGGAAAAAACAAGGAAAATTGTAGTGCATTTAAGCAGTTACAGATCAAGTAAAAAAGTCATGCTACAGCACCATGTGTTCACGGTGACCTCGACTTGCCAGTCTGGAACCCTCTTGTGTGTACCGTGCTCACCAATGTATGCCCAGTCTCAACAAAAGAGCCATCCAATTAAGTCTTCAGAGACTTGACTGTAAGGAATGAATTTTTTCTTATATATTTTCATGTGAAAATGGTTCAGGAAGTAAAGGTTTTCCCGACTTAAAAGACTGCAAAGATATCGTGAAATCAAATCGAAGAAGAACAATCTAGACAAATACAAATAAGGTAAAATGGTGTAAAGTCACATTAATTCTCGGACCCAAGTTTTAGTTGTATATAAAACAAAAACCTGTTATACCGAGGTGCACGCCCCCTGGCTAGGTTTCCCATGCCCGAAGTCCTCTCAGTCAGACTCCCCTGTCCTCCCCCTCCCCCTCCCCCACCCCCGTTCGACGCCTCCCGTGTGTGCGGGGTGACTCACGGTCTAGTTTTTGCCCAAGTCTTTTTTTGTGCTCTTTTGCATTGGGCCAGTCACGCCCAGGCAAACAGTCGGATCTTCAGTCGTACAACCCACCACCCTTTCCCTCACCCAACACCGTCCCCCTTTTTTTTCTTATCGGGCTAAAATACAGACGCTCTTTATATAGTATCATCTTTTTCTAAAGCAGAGTTACCCTGAGAGTTACACATCTGCTTAGCCATCTTGCGTGAGACTCTTCTTTTCTTCTTATTTATCTTTTTATTATCTTTTTAACTGTTAAACATTGTAGTTAACAGCCTTTACTTGTAACAGTTACGTCCTACACGGTTGATTACAATAATCATGGATAATCACCGGTGAGTTATGCATTTACGACAGGTCTAAATTATTTCACTGGTATGTAACAAATAACCAAATTATTTTTCTCAAATCTGTTGCCACTAAGCAGAAGAAAAACAGTCATTTCTTTGGTACTAGACATCGGTGGTCTGGGGATCTTGCAAACAAAACATCTTTATGACTCAGTAAATCATTCAAGCTGTTCGTAGCTTTCAGTTAAAGTAAGACTTTAGGTCAAGATTGATAAGGTTTGCAATAGTTTATGTACAGTAGGAGCTGCCTGAAGCAAAATAAATGCACTGTTTGTTTCTTTGGCGAAAACTTGCAGTTATCTTAGAAAGAATGGAATAGGATGCGTGGGTGATCCGATTTTTTTCCCTTTCTTTTTTTATAGGATGGGGTTGTTAGCCTCTCTGTTTCGCTCTTGTACTGTTCTCCTTGAGCAGCGAATCCTGCAGAATAGAGGGCTAAATAGGAGCGAACTCACTTTTTTTCGCATGAAGCATGATATGAATCTTTTGAATAAAAAAAAAAAAAAAAAGAGTCTTGGTCTAGTGAATCAACGGTGTACAATCATGTAACTACATTGCACATTGTAAACAATTATATATCACAATGTACATGATGATAAACGCTTATGTACATACACGTGCGTCGTGTTACGTATTTCACAGACACAGCCAGTGCACCGAGATAAAGATAGCAGGGAAAAAACGATTCCCGCGTAGCACGACTTTCACCATTGCCCTTTACGGCGCCGGCATACTGAGGGACCACCTCCTCTCTTGGAGCCGGGCGGGGTCACAGCCCTCGTCATGACCTCCGCCAGCAGGATTATTACGATCGAGAAGAAGTAAAAAGGTCTCTATCCTTGGCTTAAGGGAGCTGTTGAGGAAGTCATTGTTCAATTGTGGTTACCCGTGTATAGTTGATGATCTCGTGTACCACTGATATGGTTATCTCTGTTGGATGGTATTTCGGTATAGATGGTGTAGTAGACACGCGCTCTCGAGAGTGAAGCGGCTCTTCCAGAGGGCAAGCACTAGCGCCGCTCTCCCAC
>NW_028234407.1:35786090-35791090 GCF_977035675.1 Penaeus japonicus | reverse complement strand
TGAAATCTACGGAGCGTTCTCTTAATTTTTCGAATATTGTGTCAAGACCACATTAGTTTTTAGGGGACATAGAGATAATACGGAAAATATCGAATTCTTTCACAAAACATTTTGCAGTATAATCAATCACAGACTTAATAGATATCAATTTGAAAAAGATTACTGATCCCCTCGGTTTAAGAGATGAAACAAAATGGTAATCACTAAATGTAGTCGCTATTATCTGTGTTAGTCATTTAACCTTACCACGAACAGACATAGGTCAAGAGATGTCAAGGTCCATTGGGATGATGTCATAGCGTTCTTGAACTTACGAATGTTACCTTCATGATAATTTTGTATTTATATTTTTCCTTTTCGCGAATGTTTTCGTTGGGGTTTATACAGCATCATTTGTTACGTAATTTATTTGGCAAAATGATACACGCATAATGTAGCTATATGCACATCATTATCTCTGTCAATCTTTCGACATATTCAAAACGCGAGGAAAGTACTGAAATGGTGATTGAGAGAGAGAGAGAGAGAGAGAGAGAGAGAGAGAGAGAGAGAGAGAGATAAAGAGAGAGAGAGAGTGAGAGAAAAGGAATCCCTATCCTTTCACACAATCCCAGCGTGAACCATATCTAATAATATTTTACTCCTACTGTTTGAGGTCACGAAGGTAGAGTATTGTGCCGTGGTGCGTGTTTACTCTCGCGGGGTGAAGGGCCATCCCAGCACTTCCTAGTTCCAATATTGCGCGTCGTAAAATCGCCGGGTGTTGACTTAAACCGACATTTTAGGCAAGTATTTGGTTAACGGCTGATCTTAAGTTGACGTCCCTTTTCAAGTATTCAAAAGCTTTGATTATTGTATATGGGGGGAAGAGAAACTGTCTCATAAATATTGATACATAGATAAATATCTATATAGTATTTTGAATGAATAGTATTTTTCCACATTAATGTTCAATATTGAATATTAAACAGTTAACGGATAAGATGTTTATGTTTGAAATTCCTAAAGAAGGTCATTGATCTTTAAAGATGCAGAAACCAGTAACTGGTTAACGTTGAACGGAGTTGAAATTTCTGTTCTCTTCATTTAGCAAGTGGAGTCAAAACTTTTACTCTTTAAAGTACACCTGTCACGGCTGTAGTAGATAATTGTTGAGTTGTTCCCACGTCTTGCGGTTGGCAATGCCGATTTTCTCATGTGTCCTGTGTTAGGCTCGAGTAGCTGCGATCATTAACTTGTATTATATCCAGAAGCTCGGGGAAGTGGTCAGACATTTGCATACCCGATATCAGATCGTGGGAAAACGGCTCCTTTACTTTTAGATGAAGTGCAAAATATACTTTGGGTTATTCATCTTAGGGTTCCGTTATTAGCTAATCGCCATGTTCTATATGACTATTTTTTTTTAACCTATATTACTATAAATGAATGTATCTTGTTGGTGTCTCAGCTAAAGCGAGCAATATTGTCCTCCGACAGACGAGAAAACACGAATGTACGTAGCCATGTTGAAGTTCCCACACTCACCACCTGCCGGTTATCTTACTGCTTTCTAACTGGGACAGATGCCGTAGGTGATTCGAATAATAATGAAACTAAAGTCAAGATAAATCTTGCCGAAGATAATTAGAGCAAATTGCGAGGGTTCATATTTTGTTTTGTTCCCGTGATATGCAGCTTCGACCGGCTCAATAGATGGCAGAAACCTGACAGCTCCGGAATGAAGAGAGAGAGAGAAGGGAGTGGATTGAGGGGAGGGAGGGGGCGAATGGGAGGGAGGGGCGGGGGTGAAAGGGATGGAGAGAGAGAAAGAGAGAGGGCGGGAGAGGGAGAGAGAGAGAGGGCGGGAGAGGGGGAGAGAGAGAGAGAGAGAGAGAGAACCATCAAAAGTTTATAAAAGTGAGAATCCATGGGCAATCCTACTTTAAATAAGATTTTACACGCAAGAGTAAATGAAGTGATTGTCTAGGATGGATGTCATGGCTGATGAATCTGTGCGTTCACCTGCACATCTGGCAGGTGTTAGTGTCTTCGACCTCTACCCTACATGGCCCACGCCTCTCTTGGCTACCGATGCACAGTAAAGCCTCACAACAACTGCCCGGACTTCCTAAATCAGGAAGCTAAAGGCTGCATTGTAAGAGGGAATAAGTACCTATAAATATTGCTCATCAAAAAACATGTAGATGGATGGACTGAGATAAGGAGGTAGACAGAGAAGAAAGAGAAGGAAGGAGAGAGAGAGAGAGAGAGAGATAAAGAGAGAGAGAGAGAGAGAGAGAGAGAGAGAGAGAGAGAGAGAGAGAGAGAGAGAGAGAGAGATGAAGCTATGTATATCATATGTATATATGAAGTTAAGAGGGGGGAAAAGGTCACCTGTAATTTTAGACTAAAAGGAAGAAAAGGTTTTGCCAGATATCAGGACGAAGACCGACCAGAGGATAAATATATGTGAAAGGTATTGTAGAAGCGTCAAGTCACCCGAGTAAACCCTCCCCGTGGCCGGCAGAACCAGGACCCGAGACCAAGGTGTGAGCCTAACGATTAAGTCGATGGCTTTTCCCACACGAGTCTCGCGGTTTGGATGGGAATGAAGTGCGGCGTCAAGAACTGACTTCGTAGGAATGTCAGAGAAATTCATATTTAGAAGAGACTATGTATAGAAAATATTGTTATGAACGAGAGAGAGAGAGAGAGAGAGAGAGAGAGAGCGAGAGAGAGAGAGAGAGAGATAAACGACGATAATAGAGAGAGAGAGAGAGAGAGAGAGATAAACGACGATGATAGAGATTACTGTATATCATATCCCCGACAGCTGTACACTACTTGTTTAGAATGTGACTATCATTCAGCTGATAGGCTTATTGTACTGTCTTTAGTTCTCATTGCAACTCAAGAGCTGCAAGTGCTACGCGATGACAGTATAAGTCGCATCATTATTCAATAAGATCTCTTGATAAAAGCTGCATATTGTATAACCAAATCCTGATCGGAAAGACGAATTATATATATTTTGCGTTGCATTTGTGTCACACCATCTTATTTATTTATCGATAACCATAAGCAATCTGCAATATTAGTTTTCGAAGCCTCGCAAAATAAAAGAAGCTTACAGAGCTTAAACTACAACATAAAAGTATGCATAGAGACCCTTTCTATTGCTTTGCCTTGAGACAAGCAAGAATGTTGTTGAAGCCGCTCATCAGAGAGAGTGAGAGAAGTTGGTCTATCCAGTCCACCTTGACCATGACACTCAGACCTTCTTCGTGATGTTAGCAATGTGACGACCACACGCGTCTTCGTCTCTTGATCACTATTTGTTAAGCACGAATGTTGGCAAAGGAATGAATATATGGTTATTAAACAGTCTGCGAACTACTGGGTGTAATTTCCTTTAGTTGTGCGTCGACGCCATTTGATTTGCAGTCACATAATAGTGTACTAAATATACTTCCGAATACAGCAAAAAAACTCTCTCTCTCTCTCGCTATAAACACATACACACACACACACACATATCTATCTATCTATCTATACTGTATATACATATATATATATATATATATATATATATATATATATATATATATATATATATATATATATAGATATATATATATATATATATACATATATATATATACATACATACATATATATATATATATATATATATATATATATATATATATAAATATAAATATATATATATATATATATATCTATATATACTCTTATACTTTTATTTAATACCAGATAATGTAAGGGTTCATAATTAAGGTACAGTTCATTAATCGGGTTTACCGTGTACAAAACTACACTGCCCTGGTTTGTTCTACACTTCACCACCAACAATATGTAAGAGGCCCCTGCAAAATTCTATGCACTCGAACACAATGAAAACTATAACGGAAATGGAAAGCCCTCTCCCGCCTCCGTCCGTGCCATTTTCCTCCCCCCCCCCATAACCCCCACCCTTTCCTCCACATTAGCAAGACCTTGTTCCAAATATCACCCTCGCCTTGTCCCTCTTCGTTGCTATGGCCGTTGTTTGTTTTCCTTTTCCGGAAGCCAGGTGGTTAACAGAGAGTGAACCTGAAGACGCAGTTTCCTCAACACGGCATTCAAGAAGAGCTCTTCGATATCAGGGGGACACCGTCAGGGCTGGTCGTCTGCATCACATCCCGGAAACCGACTCGTTCATCAAGTGGGCTAAATACAGATCAGCAGACGGGTAACAGTTCTCATAAGGGATATACACTTTGGTTGATCGTGATAGGACCAAATACGTAATTGTAATTGTCGTTTCTGCATACAAAAAGGTATTTCTGTTTTTATTATTTTGGTTGAGTGATGAATACGTGATGCCATCTAGTTCACGTAGGAACAAAAGAAATCGTAACGATAGGAAAAATAAAAAATAAAGGAAAAGCGAAACATATCGAGGCAGTGTATATTTCTTTCCATGTCCATTTTGTAAATTGTGATAAGTATGCGAAGCGTGCTACAATTTATTCTATTGGGAAATATCACATGATTAAAACACTCAGAGACAACTAATTTCAGAGGAAAAGGCGGCTCCTAACTAGTAATGCTGGATCTATGTCAATTATTCGCGTCATTAAAGACTAAACAAAGGATTGCTCCCTCAGCATCAAAATGAAGGCTTCGTCGCCAATCGCAACGGGACCCTCGAAGAATTGTCATTTACGGCAATTTTCCCCCAAGACAACACAGGAAGGCGACGCTTCGGCTAATGGAGCGGATAAAGAAGTCAAATGGAAGCTCAAAGGTATGCTATGGCGACGCACATGAGAATTTTGCCCTCCGTGTATGTTCAACACAAACATGCCGTCACTCACCAGGGAGGACAAATAGACTCGTAGAAAGGCACGCCGTCATGCATAATGTTGCATGTTGATTCAAGGTGTGTAGAAACATCTGCCTGCCTTTGTCATGAATATATCAAGCATCCTTCTCCGGCATGCATATATTATCAG
>NW_028234407.1:35733590-35736090 GCF_977035675.1 Penaeus japonicus | reverse complement strand
TCTTAAACATCGCGGTTACTGTTTGTTCTCTGTGGCAATATCGGTAAATCGTATGTTGACTGACTTCAGCTCACGCAGGATCGATGTTGGGATTTCGTGCTTGGTTATATATAATCTGTAGCACCTTACGCATAATGTGCTCCTTCGCCGACTTCACTATATTAACCAAGCTCCGAAAAATCACAGATACGTAAATATCTAACATCTGCGTCTCCCCAGACCTCCTGCCGCCACAACCCCACCCCCTTCGACCCCAAGTGGTATAACTGTACTGCGGGCTTTATCATTTACACTCCTGAAGAAAGAATCCAAGTCTGTGAACAAGGCAATGAGATCTCAGAGGCCGATGGATTCCTATTTTTATCTATATACTTTTTATTACTCCTTCTCGCCTTATATTTATGTGCTTCAGGGATCTAGCGTTATTATTGCGAGCAGTAATTGAAAACGAGGGCTAGTTATTAACTTTACATTTTTTGATGTTCATGGTCTCAATACATTAGCCATGAAATTCTAAGAGACTTAGGTCAGGGACCTTCTGGCAGGAGTCACTAGGGTTAAAAAAATCGTTTCATTACAAATTTTCGCTGTACACTTTCCGTGTATCCGATCACGTGGTGTCGCCGAACAGGCTTACAATTTAACAATATTTTCAGGGAAGTTGCCAAAAGTTCGGATTTTAAGCTTTGTTTAGTTAATGAATTGAATCTAATTTTCTTTTCTTTTTTATTTGATCAAACAGATGTTCAAGGATACACATGTACAGACATGAGCATAAAATGATTACTACACAAACAGAAGCTCAAATTCATAATTGATTACTATTGTTATCATGAGTATTATTGAGCTTTTTGAGGATTTATCTTTATTTGTTTTGTTGTCAGTATCGTTTATCACTACATTCTCTTCTACCTACCACCATTCATTACCATTGCTGTTATCATCATCCTCATCATTATTATTGTTACTATTATTATCATAATAGCCAAGGGAAGGAATGAAATACAGACCGAAGGGAGAAAGAAGCTTAAAGGTAAGGATATTTTTATTAAATGAATCTCAAAGATATCACTTGCACATGATATTATGTAGGTTAGTATGTAGGTTAAATACAATACTAATTTATGTAATGCGTGTTTATTATATCTTCTCATGTTGGAATATCTTTACGTGTCCATTCGTAATCGCTTTTATTCTTAACCTTTAATATATCCAGGTTAAAATAACACTTTTTGCCCAACATTTATTTCTGTAACGGACCAAGAATTTCCACTGACACGAGAAATGCAGTTCACGCGATTATACGTGACGTGAGAACTGTTCTATATCGAAGTCGAAAATTGTATTTAGTGTATTTACAGTGTTCGTAATTTCTTGGTTTCTTATTGTTTCTAAGCCTTTTTTAGAGATGTTTCGTCTGAAAGATTTGTCTTTCAAGATCATGTAACTTAAATTAGTATTATCGGCGCCTGAAATAGCATTTTCACCGATAAAGCTCAATGTGTATTTTGTTTTCATTGAAATATCACAATTGCTTAGTAGTTATACTTGACTAAATAATAATATGCTATCACTAACAGGATTTATACGTTCTGGTAGAATATGGCCATTAAAATACAAATGAACTTTATAAATATGTGTATATGTATATATATATATATATATATATATATGTGTTTATGTACATATATACATATATATATGTGTGTATGTATATATACACACATACACAAAAACACACACACACGTATATATATATATATATATATATATATATATATATATATATATATATATATATATGTGTGTGTGTGTGTGTGTGTGTGTGTGTGTGTGTGTGTGTGTGTGTGTGTGTGTGGCTGTGTGTGTGTGTATGTGTGTATGTGTGTTTATTATATAGATAGATATATAGATAGCTAAATAGATAGAAAGATATATATATATATATATATATATATATATATATATATATATATGTATATATATATATACATACATACAATACAAACTGTGTAAATTAATATGTGTATGTGTCCTAAACCTCGTGTGTGAATAAATCAGTGTCATCAATAAAAAAACAACAACTAAAGTTCTGTCAATAACGGGGACTCAGATGGTTTTCACATAGGGACCATTGAAAGGCTTGTTGAATCTGTTTAATATTTGACGCTGAGAAATATTTTAATAAAGCAAAGATTATGTTATATTTTGGTACCAATACGCCATTTTTAGGATAAGCAATGGTCCTCCGTGACACTGACCATAGCATTTTCTTCTAAGAATTATGTTTTTATTTTTTATTTTTTGAAGATAGGACAAAGGGGGCGTAAACTTGTTCTGTAGAACATTTATCGCCAATATTTCATACCGTACATCGGCAGCCATTACATTAATGACAAATGGCATTGTTGTTGATTGCTCCATTACATTTTCAGCAGTATTCTGGATAGTTTTCTGTTTCATATATATATTCATATATATACACATATACAGTGTATAT
>NW_028234407.1:35723590-35726090 GCF_977035675.1 Penaeus japonicus | reverse complement strand
GTAAAGAAATATACAGATTTATGAATAGAAAACAAGAGATATGTAGCTGGATAGATCGAGATAGATAGATATGTAGATAGATAGAGAGGAGATATGAAAGAGGGAGGGATGGAGAGAGGGGAGATAGAGATAGAGAGTAAGTGAGAGAAAGAGAGAGAGAGAGAGAGAAAGCGAGAAAGAGAGAGAGAAGAGAGAGAAGGGGGAAGAGAGAAGAGAGAAGAGAAGAGAAAGAGAAGAGAAGAGAAGAGAAGAAAGAGAGAGAGAGTGATCGTTAAGGAGGTTTCTGTGTTATTATCATTCAAATTGTGAGTAATTAGAGTAATACTCAATATTGAAAGTTATTAACGACTTTGTCAAAGTTTGTCATTTTTACCGTGACGTTAATCATGTCTTTTATTGCTTTGTTTGTGGTATACACAATCTTCCTGTCAATGTTATCGTGACAACTCCAAACGATTGCTCTGGGAAAGAAAAAGAAGAAGAAGAAGAAGAAGAAAAGGAAAAAAAGGAAAAAAGAAAATAAAAGAAAGAAAGAAAGAAAGAAAGAAGAAAGAGAGAGAGAGAGAGGGAGAGAGAGAGAGAGAGAGAGAGAGAGAGAGAGAGAATATATATATATATATATATATATATATATATATATATATATATATATATATATATATTTATATAAAGACCATTTGCAGTCTCGCCATACTTGGTCATCGGAAGGGTTGTATGTATACTGCACACTAATTTATATGACTCATACTATGCTCCTTCGTTCTTCAAAAAATATCTTCGGTTTGCTTTTCCTTAAGATAGCATGTGATAAACAAGGACTGATTACTACATATAATGTAAATTTGATAACGGAACTTCTCCCGTATCTTTAAAGATACTTTTAATCTAGTGGATCATGTAATTACTAGTTACATACTGTTATTTTCTCTCTTGTTATTGAAACTCATAATGACTGTAAACAATGATGAATACATAAAGTAACTGACAGAAGGCAAGCCAGTCATGCATTGCACCGAAAACGTGCACAGAGCAAGGAAAAGCACCGTCGGTTGGCAGTATCTTCATGCACTATAACCACTCCTTGTCTCAGCGTGTGACAGGTACAATGCTTCCTGTACCAGGGCAGAGTTTAATGTTGTCTGCTGTAAGTTCTTAGTTCGGTCTTCTTGATATTTACGAGAAGTTGCTCCTTAGGAAAACAGAAAGAAAGGGAAAACTATTCAAAGCAACATGATTCTGCAGTGTATTCCTTGTGAAGGCATTTATGTATATATATATATATATATATATATATATATATATATATATATATATATTTATATATTCATACACAAACACACACACATGACACACACATATATATATACTATATATATGTGTGTGTGTGTGTGTGTGTGTACATATATGTACATATGTGTATGCATATACATACACACACATATATAAATATATATGTATATACATATATATATATATATATATATATATATATATATATATATATATATATATATATGTGTGTGTGTATGTGTGTATGTGTGTGTGTGTGTGTGTGTGCGTGTGTGTGTGCATGTTAGGGGGGGGGGGATTTATAAATACACATTATAAATGGGGTGGAATCAGAGAGAGAGGACATAAAAAAAAGCCGGGAGAAAAATGCCGGACGATGGTTGCAGAGAAAGAACAAGCGAAAGATAAAGGCGTCCATAAACCCGAGCCGCAAATGTTAGACACGATCGGCGGGTTGTTATAACAAAAGGGCGAGCGAGTGACTCCTATCGCAAGGGTTCTCCATATGAGTCGTGGCAGAGAACACTTTCTGTAGATAGCCAAGGTGTATTTAGGACGGAATTCTTCAAAGGGAAAAAGGCGCTTTGTAGCATAAGGCACTGTATGTTAACGGAGTACGTGAGTTTTAGCTGTCTCGCGGATGGTTGGGTCTGTACTCGAGAATTGAGGTGATTAGTCGATTGATTATAAGCTGTAATAGTTTAAACATATAGATAGCGTCCGGGATCACTCGCTGATGCGGCAGGAATGAACAGGCCATGATGTAAAGTACACCTTCAGGTTTTATGTGATTGATGGTGATGGAAAAGTCTGTCTTGCGTGAAAATCAATTCCAACGTAAAGAACTGATCTACCCTGTTGATAGGACCAATGTATAACTGTATCCCTTTTCTTCAAGCTATTTATTTTCTTATCAATTCCTATTGAGATAGAAATATGCTTGATATGTATTAATTTGATTCAGTAATTATTATCATGCTATGATACTAATCCGCAAGAAGAAGAATCAATGTATGCATATATTAGTATGGTTTTGCTAAAGCCCCAACTCCCCGTCTGAACAGAATTGGCAAAATATTTTCAAGTATCAGATTATGGTACAAGTAGAAATTAGTTATCAGTGCACTGCCTGGTGTCGCTCTTCTCTGTATTCGTCTCCATCAGGTTTATCTAATTTGCATTAGACACTCGTCGTAACTACTTGATAAAG
>NW_028234407.1:35696090-35698590 GCF_977035675.1 Penaeus japonicus | reverse complement strand
TGTAAAGGTAAAACAAATGACAGTGTTTCTCTTAAAAAAAAAATTGACAATGCAACGTTCTTTGTTTACGACAGTGACGTCATGGTTGAATATAGTTTTCACTATTATTTTTCAGAGATAGAGAAAGAAAGACAAATGCCTGCAATAGTGTTTTTCATATGATATTGCAAACCACTGTTATTACTTTATTACTTTCATTATTACTATCATTATCTTTATTGCCGATAATATTGCCACAATCTTGTAATAGATGATCTTTGTGTAGATGTGTGTAATATAAACTAACTGACATAAATTGGAAGGTTTTGATTATGAAATTACCTTCGCTTTAAGAGTACAGCAGCTTATCATTCTTTGAGAACAAAAGGAAAATTGTAATAACATGCGGATAGAATGAAGGACTTTTTTTTTTATTGTATAGTCATAAATTTTCTATATTTTTTATATGATATCATTCCTGGAATGTACATTCAAACTATACGTGCATTGGCGTGATTAAGACTTTTCTTGATATTCTATCCTCTTAATTCAGCTTGAATAGCACTGATATCGATTTGAACAGATTATCCGCAAGAATTAAAACTTGTCCAGGGAGAGTTTGATTTACTTGTATCCTGCATGCTGTTGAACATCACCGCCATCGTTGCTACGTGACTATCATGTCTACCCAGACAAGAAGACCCGAAACGATATCATATTGATAGCCCTGCCATCGACAAAGCAGCTGTGGGATTGAAAAAGAAAGAGAAACCCCAGGCCAGTCGAGGAAGGACGATCATACCAGCGGGAGGGAAGAAGGACGAATAGCCTCAGGGAAAGGGCGCTGCATGTTGCCTTGCAATGATATCGGTTGCACGTTGAATACATGCAATACGCTGCGTCTTGTTTTGTCTCGATTTATATATTTTCAAGAAATATTAGCTGAGGAAGCGCCCCGGGAGATGGAATGTATTTTGAAATATAAAGAGGTTGTTATTTTATTATAAAGAGATCTAAATCCTATTGCCAAATCATGCACTCACTTTTCTTTTTTTATATGCAGTCGTTTCCTGGGATTATAAAGGATAAACAATTATAGATCCGTCTGTACGCATACAACAATTGATGATTCAGAATTTAGAGCTTCAAGGCTTAACGAAAACACTCTAAGATTTCTCTGTTTGAATTGAGTCCGAGAGAAAAAAAAAACGCTCGTTGACTTTTAAGTATGGAACTTATGAATCTATGACAGAATCCATATAATAGAAGAGGCGGCTGTCATTACTGTCACGCTCAAGGATGAAGTCCGAAGCGAGTTAAAAAAGAGTGGAATTTTGCGGTAAGAAAAAGTTCATTTATGAAGAAAATCGGGTGGTGGAGTTGCTCTTACAGTTTATCAAGATACTTTATAACAACGTAATGAAAACATATATATAATGATAAAGAATGAAATGCACAATCAAACAAAGTGACACTTGTAATAAGAGAAAGAATAGAAAACGGTATGCATACAATATGCCAGATAAAATAACCGGCATTGTCAGGACAAGCAGTGTCACACACGACGAAGGAGAATTCGTGGAACCTATTTAGTATCATTTGCTGGATTATTCTTTGTTCCCAACTTCTGAGTGTCGGCCACGTTCTGCAGGTCACACAAGGTCACGGTGATGCTGCAGGCGCTAGTACCCACAAGCGGACTTCCGGTGGTGCATGCGAGATGATTCAGAGCGGCGGTGGGTGCTTGGTGAGGAAGAGGTAGGGGGGGAGGGGGGGAGCAGGAACGGAGGAGGAAAACGATAAGAAAAAAAAAGAAAATGTTTCTCAAGGTGCGCAGGGTGGGTGGGGGTTGGGGGGGGGGGTTGCAGAGGGCTCCCACCTCCTTAGTCTCTTAGGATGGGCAAGAAGGGACGGGCGCGAGGTTTCCTTTTGTGAATATCGTGGTTTCATTTGCATTTTCTGTTCTGTTGATGTTTTTTTTTTTCCCTTTTCGATTTTCCCTTATGTATTTGCACAACACATATCACAGAATTAATAAAGTTTGCTTTTCTCGCTGCTGCACGGACGCAATACTCTCATCTTTCTTTACGAGTGTTGTGCCTCCAGAGAGCGTACCATCACGTGAGTGTTTATGATAGTCAGTCGGTGCATGCATGACTAAACTTCAGCTGCAGGAATGGGGAGGCTCGAGGGTTAGAGGAGGCTTAGGGGGGGAAGGGGAAGGGAGGGGGGGGGGAAGGGGAGGTTTCCGTGACTGTGGTTATGTGCACGATCATACTGGATGGACGATTTTCATGATGATGGTAGTCATTACTATTATTATTATTATGGTGATGAAAATGATGGTGAGGATGAATATAATGATGATAATTAAAGTGATCATTATCATGATCCTGATCATTATTATCATCCTCAGCAGCAGTATCAGTCAGCATCATTACAAAGATAACGATCTTGATGTCCAAACATGATTATAAAGCTTCCGATCATTAAAGCTACTATCATCGTTACCATCATCATT
>NW_028234407.1:35651090-35656090 GCF_977035675.1 Penaeus japonicus | reverse complement strand
ATGGTAAACAATGGAATAACAATAACAATAATGATAATGGTAAACAATGGAATAACAATAACAATAATGATAATGGTAAACAATGGAATAACAATAACAATAATGATAATGGTAAACAATGGAATAACAATAACAATAATGATAATGGTAAACAATGGAATAACAATAACAATAATGATAATGGTAAACAATGGAATAACAATAACAATAATGATAATGGTAAACAATGGAATAACAATAACAATAATGATAATGGTAAACAATGGAATAACAATAACAATAATGATAATGGTAAACAATGGAATAACAATAACAATAATGATAATGGTAAACAATGGAATAACAATAACAATAATGATAATGGTAAACAATGGAATAACAATAACAATAATGATAATGGTAAACAATGGAATAACAATAACAATAATGATAATGGTAAACAATGGAATAACAATAACAATAATGATAATGGTAAACAATGGAATAACAATAACAATAATGATAATGGTAAACAATGGAATAACAATAACAATAATGATAATGGTAAACAATGGAATAACAATAACAATAATGATAATGGTAAACAATGGAATAACAATAACAATAATGATAATGGTAAACAATGGAATAACAATAAAGGTATCGATGCAGGGTTTCCAAGAAGGGTTTCCGCAGCCGAAGAGTGTCGGTCACGGTGCAGTCGTTCTGACAGCGAGTGTGACTTCAACGTTCGCTGGTTATACTACGCTGCGTCTACTAAAGCGATAAGTCAAGTGGTGTATAAACCGTGATGACGACCTTGCGTTGCGTCGCGTCTTCTTCATTCCTATGTTGTCTTCGGAAATGTGCTTTTATTTATATTTATTTTAGTCTCACTAAACATTATGTTGTTGTGGTATTCCTGATATGATCCTTGAAAATGATCTGTTTGATATTAAGGACTATTTTTCCCTATAGGCTGAGATAATAGAATCTTCTCCTTCCATGCTCTTCTCTTCCTTTCCTCAACACGTTTGCACAAGTAATAATAGTTTGAAACCACGATATGACACCTCGCAATTGCAGAAAGAAAAAATGCAGGTGACGCCCTGGCCTTCAGTTCTCAGCTCAGCCTCGACCGAGACCTTGGCCAAGACCCTCGGCACGACCACGACGAAGGCACGGCCGCTGGAGGTCGGAAAGCCCTTGCGCACACCTTCCAGCGGTCGTCCGAGATGCTCAGTCGCCGAGCATGAAGAATGCGAGATTGTGGTTAAACTCCCGGATGTACAGGCGGTGTGAAGATAGGAAGTGGGAGGGGGAGGGGAGAGGGCGTAACGCGTAGGGGTTTGGGAGGGGGGGGGGTTAAGATGGACGTAGTGATTGCAAAAAGATGGAGACAATTTGTAGAAATCCAGAATGTGATGTGCGTCGAAAATTCCGCGAAAATGACTGTATTTTAAGTCACGTCACTATCCGAAACGGGAGATGTGATGAAGTTTGCGTGAGTGCAAGTATGTGACTGTAGTCACATTTTGCTTAAAGCGTGGGTACAATGACGTGTAGCCATATAGATTTAGAATAATAGAATATGTGATAGTAATTTTCTTGTTTACGTAAGTGATGGACATAGAAATTCAGAGCTTATATTACATTCAAGTTTTATTTCGCGTTCATAAACTTTTAATTGTGCAATTACTCATTCTAAAAGCAAGAATTTAAAGATTACCTGGATATCATTATTATTTTTTATCGCCTGTTAGACGGAAACTTGTCATGTGGCAAACGGATAATAGTCCACAAATATATCTTCAAGACTTGTATGAAAAACACGAAACTGATATAAGCAGCTGTTCCCTTTAATAAACAAGTCGAACACATATGCATACAAGGGAAAGGCGATGAATGCAACACTTACCCAAACTTAGTGAATGCGAGCTTAATGACAGTTACGTATGTGCGAGGTCACAGTGTCAGGTTTGATAACCGACAAAGACAATTAAAAGACAATCTGCTAATTATATTAATGATCTCTAAATCATACTAGTTCATAATCTCCACGTCAAAAGAACAACATATTTCTTCCACAAACATGCTCATATATCTCCGCGAGATTATGAGTTAAACCCAAACAAAAGAATTCAAAGGAAAACAAACAAATAACCAACTGCGTCTCTGCAAGACGACCTTCAAATACCATTCTTTTAATTTTTTTTTTCGTCTTTTTTCTTTCTTCTGCATCATAAAGTCACCGAACCAGTATGGCGGTCCAGACGAAGTACTTGCGCAGTCATTACGTGTTCACGTGACCCGAGGCATCATACATACCGAGAGCCAGTGATAATGATGATGATGGCGCTAGTTTGCTCATCATTACCATCCTCTCATCGCTCATTGCAGGTCTGCCAACCCTCTGCCAGAACGCGCAATTCTTCGAGTTGCTGCAGTAATTGTATATGAGTTCACTGTTAAGACTAACATTCTTCTTCGTTTTAGCATTGCGAATAATTTATTCTATAACTATTGCACCTGAAATATACTACGGTACCTGAGTGCGTTCTTCCTTTGTTAACAGGTAAAAAAAGTGGTGCTTTTCATTTGTCACTTCCTAAAACACACACACACACACACAAACACACACACACACACACACACACACACACACACACACCAACCCACACACACACACACACACACATCACATATATATATATATATATATATATATATATATATATATATATATGATGTTTGGTGTGTGTGTGTAAAATATATAATATATATAAATAATATGATATAATATAAAATATATATATATATATAATATAAATGTTTTTGTGTTGTATTGATATATGGGGTGTGGGTTATATATATACTAGAAGATAATATATATATACTATATTTATATATATATATTATTTATATATATATTTGTATATATAATGTGTGTGTAAGTGTTTGTGTGAAGGTGTGTGTTGAGTGTGTGGGTGTGTGTGTGTGGTGGTTGTGTGTGTTGGGTGTGGGTGTGTGTAGGTTTGTATGACACACACACACACACACACACACACACACACACACACATAAGATATATATATATTATATATAATATATATATAATATATATAATATAAATATAATTATGTGTGTGGGGTGTGTGTTTTGTGTGTGTGTGTGTGTGTGTGTGTGCATATATTTATAGTTATATATATATTATATATATATATATATTGATATATAGATTTATATATATATATATATATATATATATGCATTACTTATATATATCATACATCTTGCTATTGTGGATTTGCATAAAATCCGCGGTGCCGGGGAGGGTTCTGTTTTCACCACGGATTAAATACTTCGGCTTAGAGTTAGAGATAAAGTAATGGCGTAGAATAGCCATTGACGATAGAGAAAAAAAAAAAAAAAAACAAAAAAACTACCACTTTATTTTATACATTTAAAGAATAGATAACGCCTTTTTTTTATCTATTAGTGACGCGCGAATACCCTACATTTGTTTCCTAATTAGAGGTATTATATTAATTATATATTGAATTAGGTAATATATATTGATATATATAAAGCCATATAAGTAATATATATATATATATGCATATATATGAAGTATATATATATATATATATTTCGAGATATATATATATAAGTTATATTAGATATATATTTACATAGAAAGTGCATATATATATATATCATATGATACAAATGCAGTTGAAGTTATATATGATATGTAATTTGATATATGAGAATATATATATATATATTATAACATATAATTATACTAATACATATATAGCATAGCACTGTCATATATCATGATATTATATACATATTTATATATATATATATATATATATATATAAATATATATTATATATATATATATATAGATATATATATATATGTATATCTACTATATATATATATATATATATATATATATATAATGTATGTTGTGTGTGTGTGTGTGCGGCTGTGTGTATACATATATATATATTGTAATGTATACGTATGGTTATGATATATAAATATATATGATATATAATATATACATATATCTATATAAATATATATATATATGTATGTAAATCTGTTTATATCTGGTTATATATATATATATATATATATATAATATAATATATATATATAATAGTAATATATATTCCTATCACAAACAAATAACACACACAGAATATATATTGTAATATATAATATATATTATATATATAATATATAAATTTATATTATATAATATAGTCTATCACACTCATATAAAACACAACAGGGATAAATATGTATATATATATATATATATATATATAAAAAATCTATATATCAATATTCTATCACACATATAAAACACACAGATATATATGTATATATATATAGATTATATATATATATTATATATATAATATTTATATATAATTTCATCACACAATAAAACACACAGATATAATATATATAATATATATATATATATTCTAATCACACATATAAAACACACAGATGATATATAATAAATAATATGTATATATAGATATATATTCTATCTACACAATAAAACACACAGATATATATTATAGTATATATATATATTAATTAATATATATATATATATATATCATAGATATACATATAATATATTAAATTCTATATATATATATATATATATATATATATATTCTATCACTGACTTGTTATCATCCAAGTGCATCATTCTCTCTTCTATTGAACTCTCTATCCTAAACCACTTATCCTAATTCAAGAAAGCGTTTCCGAAAAGGACTGAATGTCTCTTTTAGTGTAACCTAAATAAGTAGACATCAAACATACCTTCTAAAGACCAATAAAAACAACAACAACAGTGATAATGATATGGAAATATGTTAAAAAAAACACAATGTTACTGTTAATGGTTAGATGAAACCAAACTTTTTTTCGTAGACTGCATTTATTTCCTGATTTGGACGTTATACCTTTATATATAAAGATCA
>NW_028234407.1:35643590-35646090 GCF_977035675.1 Penaeus japonicus | reverse complement strand
TATAAGACTGTATTCCTACACCAGAGACACAGCGAACGCCCCTCGGTATAAGACTGTATACCTACACCAGAGACACAGCGAACGCCCCTCGGTATAAGACTGTATACCTACACCAGAGACACAGCAAACGCCTCTCGGTATAAGACTGTATACCTACACCAGAGACACAGCAAACGCCCCTTGGTATAAGACCGTATACCTACACCAGAGACACAGCGACCGCCCATCGGTATAAGACCGTATACCTACACCACAGACACAGCAAACGCCCCTCGGTATAAGACCGTATACCTACACCAGAGACACAGCGACCGCCCCTCGGTATAAGACCGTATACCTACACCAAAGACACAGCAAACGCCCCTCGGTATAAGACCGTATACCTACACCAGAGACACAGCGACCGCCCCTCGGTATAAGACTGTATACCTACACCAGAGACACAGCGAACGCCCCTCGGTATAAGACTGTATACCTACACCAGAGACACAGCGACCGCCTCTCGGTATAAGACTGTATACCTACACCAGAGACACAGCGAACGCCCCTCGGTATAAGACCGTATACCTACACCAGAGACACAGCGAACGCCCCTCGGTATAAGACCGTATACCTACACCAGAGACACAGCGAACGCCCCTCGGTATAAGACCGTATACCTACACCAGAGACACAGCGAACGCCCCTCGGTATAAGACTGTATACCTACACCAGAGACACAGCGACCGCCTCTCGGTATAAGACTGTATACCTACACCAGAGACACAGCGAACGCCCCTCGGTATAAGACCGTATACCTACACCAGAGACACAGCGACCGCCCATCGGTATAAGACCGTATACCTACACCACAGACACAGCAAACGCCCCTCGGTATAAGACCGTATACCTACACCAGAGTTACAGCGAACGCCCCTCGGTATAAGACTGTATACCTACACCAGAGACACAGCAAACGCCTCTCGGTATAAGACTGTATACCTACACCAGAGACACAGCAAACGCCCCTTGGTATAAGACCGTATACCTACACCAGAGACACAGCGACCGCCCATCGGTATAAGACCGTATACCTACACCACAGACACAGCAAACGCCCCTCGGTATAAGACCGTATACCTACACCAGAGACACAGCGACCGCCCCTCGGTATAAGACCGTATACCTACACCAGCGACACAGAAAACGCCCCTCGGTATAAGACTGTACACCTACACCAGAGACACAGCGAACGCCCCTCTGTATAAGAACGTACACCTACACCAGAGACACAGCGAACGCCCCTCTGTATAAGACTGTACACCTACACCAGAGACACAGAAAACGCCCCTCGGTATGAGACCGTTTACCTACACCAGTGACACAACGAACGCCCCTCGGTATAAGACCGTATACCTACACCAGAGACACAACGAACGCCTCTCGGTATAAGACCGTATACCTACACCAGTGACACAGCGACCGCCTCTCGGTATAAGACTGTATACCTACACCAGAGACACAACAAATGCCCCTCGGTATAAGACTGTATATCTACACCAGAGACACAGCGACCGCCCCTCGATATAAGACCGTACACCTACACCAGTGGAGGACACAAAACTCACCTCGTGCTCGGATCAACCATCAATAACCACAAGGGTCGTGACTGTTTGTACCTTATCGCTGCCAGGTGTCTCGAAGGTCCTCTATGTCGCGCCTCAAGATCAAAAGATATTCCTTACAGGTGATGGATGTGATAACGCATCCTTCAAGTTAAGGTACAAAATTAATGGTAGATTGTACTTTTTTTGTTGTTATTATTGTCGTCACCATCTTTAATGTCATTAGTTTTATGATCATTATCATTATTATTATTGCTAATCTATTATTATCATTTTGATATTATTATCATTGATATTAAATTTTAGTATGATAATTTTTCGCTTTTTCATTATCATTATCATTATCATTATTTTCTTTATTTCTATCATAATGATTTTTATCATTATTATCATTATCATGAACATTATCATTATTATCATTATCATCAACATTATCATTATTATCATTATCATTGTTGTTACTATCATTATCATTGTCCTCATTATCATTATTAACAATGTTATCATTATCAATACTATTATTTTTGCTGTTATTGATACCAGCACTATCATTACTACTATTGATACTACTACTTTCACTTACGTCATTACTTACGATGTTATTTTTCACTATGGATATTGTAGATTATTTACAGAAATGTTTTTCAATCTGTGTTGTGTAGACCTTATGTTATGAATGAATTATATTGAAATTGATAGTATAGAAGATAAATATGGAAATTATATTTACTGTGACGTGTAACAACACTAGCAGTAACTAGTAATCGTGATGATCATTTTAATGATAATGACAAGTATAATAATTTTTTAAACTTATTAAAGTGTTAATTTAATCATTTTCTAAAAATCATAGTTCTTTTAAGTAATCTTCAACAGGTCAGTAAGATGATACATTA
>NW_028234407.1:35631090-35633590 GCF_977035675.1 Penaeus japonicus | reverse complement strand
CGCTGAATTTACGACGATGATGAGCATGATTTACAAGTTTCGGAATAATCTTCAAGTTCATGATGATCGGTTGGAGCGGGGTAATTAGGCTGTGTGAATGACTTATTAGGTTTTGTTGAGAGTGATGGCCGGGGATGATAAGAGTGCCGGTCACGTCATGCAGCGGCCGAAGGGTTACGTCAAACAAGGTGGAGGGGGTAGTCATGCCATGCAGGGGTGCGGCAGTCGCGTCATGCAGAAGGGTGGAAGGAGGGCACGCCCTGCTTTCCTATCCATGCTCTTGTCCTAGACAAATAGTATCCTACTGTATATACTATCTATATAATAGATTATTTGGATATAAAGTACACACATACATGTGCAGGTGTGTTTATAACTTAGTAGATCTTTAGCTAGATATACATATGGTGAATTCAGATACTCTCAGTATATGTATATATATATCGTTATATCTTTCCTATAATACACGTATATCATCTGTATATCATACACACAAATGTATAGAGAGAGACAGATGTGTGTGTGTGTGTGTGTGTGCACATACCGACACTCACAACTAAAGCCTAGCGTGGAAACAAATAATACCGCACGCACAGTGACACCCGCCGCCACGCACAAACACACACCCGCCCTTCCTTTCAAAGCCCGTGCCCTCCCAGCCGCCCCTTGGGCCTGGCCTCCTGCTGGGTCCTCCACCACCGACACTGACATCACCACCAGATCTAGGTGTGGGCGTGAGGCGGGAGGAAGGGTTGGGTGGGCCTCAGGAGGGGTGAGAGGGGAGGGTGCTGGAGGGAAGGGTGCTGGAGGGGGAGGGTAGGGGGTGTAAGGAGAGGGATAAGTGTTCGGTCCCGGCTAACCTCAGCAGGCCGAGTCCTTGACCTTGCAAGCAGAGGATGGACGCCAATCCTCATCCTGGGCCAAACGCCGGTGACAGGGTCTTCTCATGACCGAGGGACGAGGGCGATCTAGGCGAAGATGTCGAATGAATTAGCATCGTTTCTGTCTGGTATTTTGGTATCCGTGGCGGGGATGGTGGTATCGTTTTTTTTTTTTTTTTTTCTTTTTTTTTTTTCTTTTTTTTTTCATGGGCGTCCCTCGTGTATTTGTTATGGGTGGGAGACTGGCGATTTTTTACTGAGGGTTTTTGGGTATATTTTGAAACCTTGACGTTTGGAAAGTAATCATCAGCGGCCTGATTGATGTGGATGTAATACCTGTAGAGGCATGATACTATCTTGATGTCTGTGATGATCCAGTGTTTTTTTTTAAAAGGCCTGATGAATTATGCTGTTGGTGGCGTATGTGTTGTTAGCAATGGCATGCTTTTGTTATCGGTTTAATGAATGTTTGAACTCTGAAGGTCAATAGTGTATAAATGTTCGAGTTTTATGCCTAGGATAGAAACTACTTTAACGCTGCAATATTGTCTCATCGAATGCAATTCCAAAAATGGCTTGGTTATCATACAAATGAAAAGTGTAGATAGGCATACAGGAAAAAAATCGAGATACTCCTATGTGACGTCTTTGAAAATACACAACAAAACCCCAAGACACAATGTCACTTTTTTTCCTGCCTGTCTGTCGCCTCCAGCCGCTTGTCGCTCCGTCGCTCCACGGTCGCTCAGGATATTCTCCTCGGCGGATTGGCGTGCTAGAAGAAAACGGATTTCTTTTTTTCTGGCAGAATTAATTTGGTCTCAAATATAGCTCCACAGTGGGAAACTAGCCGCTACCACAATGCATTCTTTGTGATATCGCGAGAAAAGAAGCGTTACTCTTATCCCTCTCTCTCTCACAGATCTCGTTTGCTTGTATTATCCTTGTGCCTCGAAGCAACCCTTGTGCTGGTAATGAAATTGAGAAATATAGCGAAAAAAAAAAAATAGTCTGATCCTTGTCATCAGTAGATATTGATACCTGAGGCGATACTTCGAGGCTTATCAATCAACGCGTCGGTTTAAACAGCTTCAAGATTTATATAACTAGGAATGCAAGAAATACATGCATAGCCTTGACGCTGGTCATTTAAATCGCCTTCCCCCCTATAAATCTTTCAATAAATGGCAGAAGAACAATGCCATGGAAGTCATACATTACGTTGATGATATATGGACATTTGAAGTAAAAATGCTACAGATGAAAGGATCTTAAGAGAACAATGACTCATTCCTCAGGAAAAGGAACAGGTTTCAGCCCCGGAGGAACTCGACTGTGACTGTAGCCCATAGACAGTGTGAGCTCGTCAAGATGGGTAAATAGATAAATCACCTATTCTCCTTTGCGGGTAGGTAATAGGACCAGTCTAATCAGTCAAGAAAGTTTAAAAGTGAAAGAGGAAGAAGAAAAAAACATTATGTGAATATAAAGCATCTTAGACCCAAGACCCTATGACGTACAAACAACTTTTTTTTTCTTTTCATATTCTTCCCTTTTGTACTCGGTTCCAGAGAGGGCGAACCATATGTACCTCGTACAAAGGATATACAATAGAATCT
>NW_028234407.1:35576090-35578590 GCF_977035675.1 Penaeus japonicus | reverse complement strand
TTAGAAAAGGAAGAGGAGAAAAAGACACGAATGGAAAAAAAATCTTATATATAAAAAATCCCAAATGCAAGGACTTACAGGACCCAAGGAAGAAGGCCCATACGCCGGGGGGGTGGGGGGGGGTCAGATGTGGGAACGAGTACGACCTCATCGTAAATAACGCCACAAGAAAATAATAATCATGTGAGTATGATATACGGAGCATGACATTCCTGCGGCGGACGATGTTATGTCAGGGGGACGTGGGGGGGGGGGGAAGGGGGGGAGGGACTGCTTCAGAGGTCCGAGATGAGAATGAGGGGGAAGGGGGAGGAGGAGGTGGGAATTGTGGGGATGAAGGAGGAGGAGGTGGGAATGGTGGAGGTGGTGGTGGAGGTGGAGGTAGAGGTGGGAATGGTGGAGGTGGAGGTGGGAATGGTGGAGGTGGGGATGAACAGGAGGAGGAGGTGGTGGTGGTGGAGGTGGAGGAGGTGGTGGAGGAGAAGGTGGGGATGAACAGGAGGAGGAGGTGGTGGTGGTGGGGATGGAGGAGGAGGAGGAGGAGGAGGAGGTGGAGGTGGAGGTGGAGGTGGAGGTGGGAATGGTGGAGGCGGAGGTGGAGGTGAGAATGGTGGAGGTGGAGATGGAATTGGAGGTGGAGGCGGAGGTGGAGGTGGAGGTGGGAATGGTGGAGGTGGAGGTGGGAATGGCGGAGGTGGAGGAGGAGGAGGAGATGTCCCATCCCATACCTCATTCCGCTTGGGGCTTCTAAATCCCACTTCATTAGAGAAACATAAGCATAAAAAGGTTCCTCGCTTATCACTGAACACATAATTTCGATGGTAATTGAATACCGATGCTTTATTTCCAACTTACAGGTCTAACACAGAAAAGCGTTTTGACATTTGTAAAGAGGACAGCCCTAGCCTTTTTTGAATCACTTCACCTCCCTTGTGCAGCATAACAGAAATATATTTACAGCATTATCGTCAAGACTGCACATAGGAAGTTCAAACACAATGCAATTTGTATATGTGTATTATGTTCGTAACCTGTTTGATATAATATTCTCTCACCAAAAACTATGGATCTTATAGGGATTTCTTTTCATTGTTTAATTATATCTATTTCGTATATCCAAGATTGTTCTCACGGTGTAAGATAATGTCATACCTACTTAGCCAATAACTAAATTTTCTGCAATAACTATATATGTATTTTAAAGATTGAATTTGTTTTCCGATGAATAATTTGTTCCATTTCATTTATCTTTAAATCATATTATAGTTCTGTCTATCAATGAATTCGAATCCGTAGCTTTAAGGGTATAGGGAGAAGTGTAAAGGGGTCTAGCGAGTTTTGGAATATCTTACAAAGAAAAGAAAAGATATTGTGTAATAGGGAAGCCGAAGAAGAAAAAAAAAGGAAGCAGGGAAATCTCTCTTTATTCCTTATCCATATTTCTTTCGTGTGCTTTCGACTGCGTTGTCTGAGAGTGCACATGTTGTTCACACATCGAAAATAAGGTGCAAAAAATATATATAAAGAAATCACATTGTCACTTCGATATGATGACATAATCACAATATGAAGTCATATAAAAGAAAGTTTTATGCCTCTAACAAGAATCACCTGGCCTTATAGATCTTGCTTCCGGTTGTCAAGGGAAGTGACATCGCGGATTCTGAAATCATCTAATATCTTCTATTTTCATCTTATGCAATAAATGGATATTCTAATGACCTTCAAGCTTTGTGAGAATTTGTGTGAATTGACGTTATTGCATAGAAAATGAGTTGTTGTGTTTAATTTCAAAATGAACGTCCTTTTTATATATCACTAGTATCACTTATCTTCCAGTTAAATGTAGTTTACGAAAAATCATAAGTAATATGCGAGGTGGTTGAATAAGGGAACTTTTACGGTATTGACACGCTGCAGTCAAAAGGGTGCCGAACCCTATTCTAAAGAAAGTTATACAAGCATATAAATAATTCAATCTAAATAAGTATTCTTAAAGGCATAACTAACTTACAACATGATTACCTTTCCTGTCATCTAACTACCAATAGCATACTTAAACACACGCATACATAAATTCATATACACACATACATTCGTACAGAGATTTATAAGCACATATATGCATACAGGCAAAATGCATCATTCACACACACACACACACACACACACAAACAAACACCACTGGGTCCTGACTAATACACCTTCATATATACATCCTCATGCAATCCCTGGATCTCGAGATAGACGACATACATACATATATCCTGATATACATTAACCAGTGGTAATTATCGTCAATAAAACCAGTGATATCAAAGATAAAGCATTGTATAAAGTATGCAATAGAACTAATAAAAATCAAAATACCAATAGAATAAAGACGAAGGAAAAAATAGTTTAAACCGAAAAGAGGTTATGAAAGTTTATTTACAGGCGAATTTTTTCTTAACATTTCAAACAAGAAGAGACACGATCATTCGCCAATGGGGGAAAAATA
>NW_028234407.1:35568590-35573590 GCF_977035675.1 Penaeus japonicus | reverse complement strand
TCCTCATCTCCAGGATATATTGATGCTACGAAGCCAGCGGAGGTGATGGGACCTAATATAGTATTTTACAGTCATATGGATATATACTGAGTAATAAGGAACAGAAGTGAATAAACTTAAGAACTACTGAAGGTGATGAATAGAAAGATTTAGATAGATATATAGTTACATCTTTATTGACCAGAAGCTTCATTGTTAGTTTATAAATTATATGCTTATTCTAAACATGAGGATTGACCTAGACACTGACGATCCATATATCTCATCACATGAATCAAATCAAATCCAAGAGGAATCACACAATAAGGTAAGCTTAATTTATGCATATCCGCTGTATCATATACTTGAATTAGAATCCAATTAACATTAAATAAAACATAACTGACCCAGCTAAACGTTAATGGTCCATTGGTTACGTCACATAAAATGCACAATGCATTGAATATATTATCCAAACTTTTCCAAGAATTGATCAGGAAGAATGCAAGTTTAAACCTTCATAAAAACTATCAAATAATCGTAAATAAAAAAAATCAACAACAACAACGCTAAAGAACCAAACCTGACCGACCGGAATTATGAAGTCGAGCTTTCAGTCATGCGAACTAAATCATGAGCAGTTTGGAAAAAATAAAATGAAAATTTAAGATTACTTGTTTACATAACCGAAAGACCAATTGGCATTTTATAATAGGGTCTATGCTTGTATCAAAAGGAAAATAAGGATACAGGAAACTGTATTCTTGCATTCAGAAAGAAATTATTTGTAGGGCGAGACTTCGATAGACTTCGGACGAAAAAATAGTGCAAGTAGATAGGAAGCTTTGTTATACAGGTAAGAAAAAAAAAAGTAGAAACCCATGCCATGCAAACTTGAAGGGTCAGTGACCTTTGATCAGGCACGCTTTCAAGCCAGGTCAAACTTCTTCGTGTACTTTAATACTTCGCTAAGAAAGCCTGCGATTTTTTTTTTTTTTTTTTTTCGTCCACATACATCATTCTCCGCCGTGATCTTAGATGGAACAAACAGTCATTATAACTGTAACGAAGAAATCGAGAATCATGCTCTTCGGTATTTTCTAGTAAACACCACCGTTATCATTTTTCTTAGATGTCAGATATTGAGAAAATGTATCCGATTTCTTCCCTTTCTTTCTCAGCAAACCTCTTTGTCTCGAATGCGATTTTTTTTTCTTCCAAAAACCAGTATCTCCCTCTTTCCAAAAATTTGCATCTTCTTTGTTCTTTCCCCGGCATCTTACTCTCGCTCTCTCTCTCTCTCTCTCTCTCTCTCTCTCTCTCTCTCTCTCTCTCTCTCTCTCTCTCTCTCTCTCTCTCTCTCTCTCTCTCTCTCTCTCTCTCTGTCTCTCTCTATGTCTCTCTCTCTCTCTCTCTCTCTCTCTCTCTCTCTCTCTCTCTCTCTCTCTCTCTTCTTTTTCTTCGAATCCAATAGTCAACAGTACGCAACATCCAAGCACCAAAATAAATGTTGTATCTCCATTCGAAAAGAGAGAGAGAGAGAGAGAGAGAGAGAGAGAGAGAACAGACCACAAGAAATTGCTAATTCGGTATAGGCAAACATACTATACATATTTGACTCCTGGATCGCATTATCTCTCTCTCTCTCTCTCTCTCTCTCTCTCTCTCTCTCTCTCTCTCTCTCTCTCTCTCTCTCTCTCTCTCTCTCTCTTCTCCTTCCCCAACATATTCTTCTTCTTCTTCTTCCTCCCCCCTTTCGCCTTTTTTTTTTTTTTTTTGCCGCTGGGAAAGCACATGTTTGCCCACCTTACGTTAGGCCGGTGATCTAAAGAGGGCGTTGGTTACCGTCTATGTGTTCAAGTCGTGTGAGAAAAGGTGATTTAGAGGCGAGAGCCGTTACGCTGTTTACATTAGGGTCGATGTGGACCGCGATCTCCGTGTTAGCACCTCTCCAACGTGGCTTTCCGGGTGTTGCTCGGAGGGTCACGGGGCTTCGGCCAAAGGATACAGGAGGAGCTGGACTTTGTCGGTATCTTCAGTTTTGTATTTATTTAATTTATTTTCACTGATTGTATCTTTGTTATGATTAAATCGTAATCTTGGTTCTTATTATCGTTATTAACATGGCCATGACCATTATCGTCATCATCATTATTGTCATCATCATTATCATCATCATCATCATCAAAAAAACTATGATAGTGCTGATAGTAGTAATAACAACAGCAGTAATGATGATTATGGGTGTAATAGTGATGATAACAATGATACCAATAATAATGACAGTGATAACAACCATGATAACAATAAGGATAATAAAGATGATACTAATGATGATGATAGCAATGATATATATACAATGACAATTATGATAATGATAATAACATTGATAACAATAAGGACAATAGTAATAATAATAATTACAGTAATAATGAAAATAATGGTAATAATTATGATACTAATAATAATCATGATAGTAATAATAATGATAATAATAATGAAAATGAAAATTATTATAACATTGATGACAATAAAAATCATAATGATATTGATAATGATCACAATCATAAAAATTGAAGTAAAGGTGACAATGATGATAATAAGAGATGGTAACTAAGATGATAATGATGGTAACAATAAGGATGCTAACATTTATAAGAATGACGATGCGGATGACATTAATGATGGTTATGATAATGCTTAAAATAACATTGATGTGATACTAGACAAAGATAAAGATGAATATACTGATGATGATGATAATGATAATGACGGTGATAATAATGATGATCATGACAATCACAATGATAATGATGATAAGAATAGAAACCATGGTATTAATTGTGATAACATTATCTAAAATGCTTATGATAATGATAATAACAAATAGTGTAACAATGATGCTAATGATGATAATAGTGACAATTATGATAATAATGATAACAATGATGATGATGATACGATGAACAGAAATAATGATGATAATAATAATCATAATAATGATAATAATAATTATAACAAAGATAATAATAATAACAATAACAATTATAATAATAATAATGATAATGATAGTAATTATAATAATAGTAATAATGATGATAATAATGATAATAATTGTGATAATGATAATGTTAACAGAAATGGATAATAATAAAGATACTGATAATAATGATACTAATTATAATGATAATGATAATAATAATGACATTAATGATAATAATGATAATAAAACAATAATGATAAGGACAGAACAATAATTATAATGCTAGCAATAAATAACAACAGAAAATAATGACAATACTAATAATGATAAAAATATTGGAAAAAATGATGATATGAATAATAATATAATGATAACATGATTATCAGTATAATGATAATGTATTGATGATAATAATGATATAAATAATAATAGTAATGATGTGGAATATAATATCAATCATCTTGATGGTAATGATAATGATAACAACAACAATGATAATGATGATGAAGATGAATATCCATCACCATCATCATCCTCAAAGTGTTAATGATAATGATTAGATGACAACGATGATAATGATGATGATAATAATAATAATAATAATGACAATGATGATGATAATAATAATGACATTAATGATAATGATAATAATGATGATTACGATAATATTAGTAATTATCACAATGATAATGATAGGAATAATAACGGTAATAACAATAATGATAATCATAACAATTTTACTGATAACAATGATGATAACAATACTAATAATGATGGTAATCATGACGATGATAATCATAAATATATCATGATAATGATAACATTAATAATCATTATTGTTGTTATCACAGTATAACAATGATAATGATATTATAATAATAATGATGATTATAATAATGATGATGATAATAATGATGTCAATAATGGTAATAAAAGGGATAATAATAATGATGATAATGGTAATGCTAAAGATGATGCTAATGATAATGATGACAATTATAATAATGATAAATAATTATACTACTATTACTAATAATAATAATGATAATAATAATAATTATTATTAGTAGTAGTATAAATTTAACAATCATAATGATAATAATAATGATGGTAATGATAATAACAATAATGACAATGATCACAATAATAATTAGAATAATGATGATGATGACAATAATGATACTGACAATAATTATAATGAGGATGATAGGGATAATCACAATAAAGATAATGATGAAAGACACACATGAGTTACATAACTAAACACTAAGTGATGATCAGACAGGGATTCAGATGTGTGTGAAAGGGATTATATTCGCGTTTTTATCGTTATCCAAGAACACAAATGAGTTAGATATTCACTAATTGAGTGACTGATAATTACATAAATCATGTGCGGAACTATCGCGTGCTTATCAAAACGGACGTGAGAACCCAATAGATAATGATGAATAATAATGATAGTAATGATAATAACAATAATGATAATGCTAATAATGATAACAATGTAATAACGATGATGATAGCAATGATAATAACAACATTGACAACAATGATGATAATAGTAGTAATGATAATAAATGATGAAATTATGGGAAATCATACATATACAGAATTATACACATTACGAAAAGTGTGACGGTGTTCATCGGAGTCGAAAGCCTCCGCGAAACCTCATCTCAGTCGCTGTGACCTTCGCGCCTGCATCGTTATCGTGATAAAGGTGACGTACCGTACGACACGAGAGCGAGAGTAACGCTAGAAAGTAACAGCTTTGGCATAAACAACGGACGAGGCCCGTTACAGTATGCAAATGTCAGCCGTCATCTTCGCGAAGGTTTATTTCTGGCCAGAAAGTCACCTTTATCTTGAACTAGTCGACTTCCTCCTCCACAATGCAGAGGAAGCTAGCGGTAAATCCGGCTTCCACAAACATCATTCACTAGAGGCAGGCGCCATCTTGCCTCCATATGCTGTGTACTTTCCTCATGGACCGTGCTTAGTAAGATATACTTTCATATATCTGGAATCACATGGC
>NW_028234407.1:35526090-35531090 GCF_977035675.1 Penaeus japonicus | reverse complement strand
CAACCAAACACACCTCATCACAAACATCATCACCTTTCCAACCCTTCAACTCGATCTCCAACATCCTCCTCCTTCACGGTGATCATCCACGCACAAGGCCCTCCAACTCCTCCTCCCCCTCCGCCACCCTCTCCCCTTCCCTCCCTCCCTCCAACACACACACACACACACACACATGAACACATGAACACACACACAGACACACACGCACAAGCACACACACACTCAAACAAACACAGACACACACACACACACACACTCAAACACACACAAACACACACACACACACATGCACAAACACACACACAAACACACACACACAAACACACACACACACACACTCAAACACACACACACACACAAACACACAAAACACACACACACACAAGCACACAAAACACACACACACACACACGCACACACACACATACACACACACAAAACACAAAACACACACACACACGCTTACACACACACACACACACACACACAAACACACACACACACACACACAAACACACACACACACAAACACACACACACAAACACACACACACACACACACAAACACACACACACACAGACACACATTTCCCATCACCTACATTAAAGAGGGGCCTCCGTTATCCCCAGGGGCGGCGGACGTGGCACTTCTGCAGTATCTCGAGGAAGGTTTCAGCTCTGACCTCCTTCTGCGGGGCGCTGCGTAGGTGCTGGGTCGTGTCAGGGTTGGCTATTATGCTTTTTTGAACTCTTTTTATTGGTACGACTGCTGTTGTGATTGATGTCGTTGTTATCGTTGTTGTTTTTGTTGTCAATAGCATTAGTGTTATTATTGTTTTATTGTTATTATCATTATCCTGATCTATGTTATTATCAATGATATTGTTATCATTATTATCATTATCCATTTTATTATCATCATCATTATTATTATTAACATTATCATGATTATTACTATAATGATTATTATTATTATCATAATCATTATCGTCTTTGTCATCATCATTTTTAACATTATCATAATCACCATTATCGTCATCATCATTTGTAATATCATTTATTTTATTATCATTATGGTTATTACTATCATTATTATTGTTATCATTATAATCATTATTATTAGTATAATCATTATCATCATTATCATAAGTATTTTTGCTTCTATCATCATTATCATAATGATGATAGCTATTAATATTCTATTATCATTATTATCATCATTATTACAATTGTTATCCTTATCTTCATTATCATAATTATCATCATTATTGTAATCTTTGTCATTACTTTTATCATTGTCATTATCATTATTAGAATTATTCTCATCCTTATTCTCATTATTGATATATCATTATGATTATTATATTATCATCATTATCATTATCATTATCATTATCATCATTACCATTATTATCATTATTGATATATAATTCAAATTATCTTATTATCATCATTATTTATTTTCATTGGCATTATAGTTTTTATGACCATTATATTCAACACAACAATGATAATAATAACAATATTAATAATAGTGATTATATATATTTATATATATATATATATATATATATATATATATATATATATATATATATATATATATATATATATATATGTATATATATATGTATATATATATATATATATATATATATATGTATATATACATACATATATATATATATATATATATATATTTATATAATATATATGTATGTATGTATATATATATTAAATATATATATATATATATATATATATATATATATATATATGTATATATATTGTGTATATATATATATAATAAAATATTTATACATATATATTTATATATATATATATATATATATACAATATATATATATATATATATATATATATATATATATATATATATATATAATACATATGTAATATAAATATACATAATATATATAACATATATATAATATATATAAATATATATATATATATATATAATAATATATATATATATATATTATATATATATATATAATATATTACATATATACATATATACAGTATATATATATATATATATATATATATATATATATATATATATACATATACATACATACATACATACATACATACATACATACATACATACATACACACATCATCATCATCATAATTATCATTATCACTATGAAGATTATCAATTATAATTATCCTTATTATTCTCATTATTGCTTCTACTACTAGTATTGCTGTTATTGTTTTTTTTTTTATTATTATTTTGTTATTACTTTTATCATTATCATTATCATTATTATTAGTATCGTTATTATCATCATCATTATTGTTAGCATTATTTTCTTTATTACTATTATTACTTCATTGTTATCATTATTATCATGATTCTTATTGCTGGTATCACAATTTTGATTATTATCATCGTTGTTATTGTTATTATCATAATTATCATTACTGTCATCATTATCATTTTTTGTACCAAAAGTATCATTATTATCATTATTATTATTAATATTATGATTAGCATTATTATTATTATCAATGATATCAATAACATTACTGTTATTGATATCATGATTATCATTTTCAAGGGAATAAGGTTTAGGATAATAACTATGAATCATAATAATTAAAGTATGATCATTATCATCACGATTATTACAATTATCATCATCATTATCATTATTACTATCATTGTTATTTTTTCCTCACATATCTTTATTGTTATCATTATTCTTATTATTATTAGTATTATCATTATTATAATAATCATCATTATTATTGTAATGATTATCATTGTTATTATCATCATTATCATCACTGAAATCATTATTGTTATCAATAGCATCTATACTATCATCAGCAGCAGCATTATTGTTATAGTTATCATTATCATTATTTTCATCATTATCATTAGTTATTATTACTATCGATATTATCTCTATCAACATTGTTATTATCATTATCATCATTATTATTTCTATCATCATCGTCATTATAATTACTGTCATTATTATAATCATTGTTATTTGCATTACTATTACTATAATTATCATTATCTTCAATATTATTGTTATCAGCATTGTTTATATTTCCATAATTATTGCTGTTGTTTTGCTATTGTTTTTATCTTCCTCATACATATCATCAATAGCATCATTACTATGGTTGTATTTTTATCATTATCACCAACTTAATTATCAGCATCACTTTCATATTGTAATCACGATTGTTATCATTTCACATTATCACGATTATCAAAGCTATAATTATTGATGTTGTTAGTTGTTTTATCATTCTTATCATTTTGGTGGTTATCATATATTTCTGCCAACCTATTCACCTCTATTTATTGGTTTGCCTTTGGTTCGTTTTACCTGTCTATCTATCCGTGTATATTCCTTTTTTCCCTATCTATCTATCTATCTATTACTCTAACTATTGAATATTTTTTTTCCCTTAAAAAATCTCAAGATAGAGAGTGAGAGAAAGAGAGAGAGAGGGGGGGAGAGGGAGGGAAGGAGAGAGAGAGAGAGAGAGAGAGAGAGAGAGAGAGAGAGAGAGAGAGAGAGAGAGAGAGAGAGAGAGAGAGAGAGAGAGAGAGAGAGAGAGAGAGAGAGAGAGAGAGAGAGAGAGAGAGAGAGAGAGAAAGAGAGAGAGAGAAAGAAAGAGAGAGAAAGAGGGTGGGGGAGAGAAAGAGAGAGAGAGAAAGAGAGAGATAGAGAGAGAAAGAGAGAGAGAGAGAGAGAGAGAGAGAGAGAGAGAGAGAGAGAGAGAGAGAAGAAAGAGAGAGAGAGATAGAGAGTGAGAGAGTAAGAAAGAAGACAATACCCAATTTCCGCTTTAATTATATAGAGCATCTTGAATCAAAAGAAGAAGAAGAAGAAAAAAAAAAGGAAAAAAAAAATGCGACGTGGCTTTTCTTTCCTCTGCCATACAAGACGGACAATGATCACCTTTTGGCAGCCGTTAGCGCCTCATTACGCCTGTGACCGCGTGACGTCATGCTAGGTCAGGGCGGAACGGCGAGGTATTAGATAGAGGGAATACGAACTTAAAGAATGTCGTTGACTCATTATTATGATTTTTGTATAGATTACCTGATTGATTTTTTTATTTCTTTCTTTCTTTCTTTCCATATCTATTCGTGTGTTTTATCTCTCTATCTATTCATTCATCTGTTGGTTTATTTATGTATCTATCTATATGGATATTTATTTGTATGTTTCTTTGGTCATTTATTTTTCGAAGTGGCGTTGAGGTCTTAACTAAAAAAAAAGGAGATGGAAGTGAGCAAGTGTAAAAATCATAACTTTTTTTTTTATCAGTAGGAATTCATTGTTGACATTCTTTTATATCTTGAAATTGATGTTTTATAGTGACAAGTTTTATATATCATTCAATATACTTAGTCAGTGTTGATATCAATCGAGTGAATGTTCCAAGTTGCAAGCATAATTGCAGTAAACACATCTGGATCACATGCTAAGAAACAACTGCATTAGTGATTACAGCTACTGTGATTCCTGCGACAAGCAATGAAACATCCATACCATTACCAGAGACATGTTCATGTCGAGATGACTTACAGTGAGGACACCAGTCGAGCGGTGAAGCATCGGTGGCAGCAACGCCTGCAACAGAGCAACAGTAAAAGCAACAACAGCAACAGAGCAACAGTAACAACAACATCAGCAACAGAGCAACAGTAACAACAACGTCTGCAACAGCGACAATAAGAGCAGCATGGGCATTATCATCACCGGCAACATTAGCAACAACGACAGCAACAACCGAGCACCCGCGATCATGGCACGGATGCCCCAAGGTGTCGTGACCACGACCTCTTTGCCCGGTCGTCCCCGAGAGGAACGGAGGGGGGCTAGGGGGTGGGGGGAGAAGGGGAATGAAGGAGAGAAGGAGGGGGAGGGAAGAGGGAGGGAGGTAGGAGGGGAACTGAAGGGGGAGAGGGAGGAGGAAGGAAAAGAAAGGGG
>NW_028234407.1:35496090-35498590 GCF_977035675.1 Penaeus japonicus | reverse complement strand
GAGAAGAATAAAAATGAAAACGAAGAGGAGAGGGTGAAGGAGAGGTGAAGGGATAAGAGAAGGAAAAGGAGAAGGAGAAGAAGGAGAAGGAGATAAGGGAAGTTGAAGGATTTAAGGTGGATGAAGCTTAATGAGTAGAGGATGGGAGGAGGCAGAATAGATAGACAATGAGATGCAGAAAAAAAAATAGAGATAAGGTATGGGAGGGGAAAAAAAAGAGAGGAGAGAGAAGGAAGAGAAGAATAGATAGAAAAAGAAAAAAAAAACAATAAAAACAGATAGCAGTGAAGAGAAACCAGACGAAGAAAAAGTTGCGTACGCGTGACAGAGGCCGGCTATGACGACGCATCCATCAGCCTGTGTTTAAGTCTGTGATTAATTCCGTCCTCGCTATTGAATGACGCTAATTGTAGGTAAATGATCGGCTCTATGCAAAGCAACGTGGAGGTCTTGAAGTTGGGTCGTGATTTGAACTCATCATGTGATGAGTTCGACTTCAGATTCATTGTCATTATATACAGATAAATACACACACACACACACACATACTAACACACACACATACACACAAACACACACATATTCACACACTCTCTCTCTCTCTCTCTCTCTCTCTCTCTCTCAGTCTCTCTCTCTCTCTCTCACACACACACACACACACACACACACACACAAACAAACAAACAAACAGGTATGGAAATTGATAAGTTGTACATTTTTTACGTTAACAAGACTCTTCTTTTGATATTCCTTACTACAAGTATAAACACTTTGTTCTTTGTCTGGCGATAACCGTCATTAAGTGATCAATACTATAAACGATGATTACATGTGATTCTCTTTGAAAGCCGGATTACACATCGGGAATTATCATTAACATTTGTATGATTATTGGTAATAACTTTAATATCAATCCCAGCATTAGTATCACCATTACTATTAGTATACTATTACTATTAGTGTTATCACCATTAGTATATAGTGTTATAGTGTATTACTATTAGTATACTATTACTGTTAGTGTTAGTATAACCATTAGTAGTTTTTAATGTTTTTAGTGGTATTAGTAGTAGAACTGGTATCAGTTTTTTAAATATTATTATTATCATTCCCAATTCACTAGTTGTGATAGTTTCACCACTAATTGTTATTGGTGGTGAAACTAGCAAGGAAACAAGCAAAGCCACCTGGTAGGTATTACGGATGTTCATATTATTTTTATTTTTGTGATTACCGTATGTATAGTAAGGATAAGGATAATGAGGAGGAGGAGGAGGAGAAAGAGGAGGAGGAGATGGTGATGATGATGATAATGATTGTGATTATGATTATGATGATGATAAGGATAATAATAAGGATGATGTTGATGATAATTATAATGACAATACTTATAATGGTAGGAATGATAATGATTGTGATAATGATAGGAATGGTGATGATAAAAATCATAGTGATAATGGAAGCGTTTGTAATAATGTTGCTGATAATTATTATTATGATGATGATAGATATAATGATGGTAATGATGGTAATGTTACTAATAATGATGATGATAATGAAGGATGATAACTAGTAACAATGATAATGAAAAACTTTATTGAAAACGATAATGATAATAAAAAAAATGATAATGATGATGATGATAATAATGATAGTAATAACGATGACAATGCCAATAGCGTGACATACACTCCCTTCCTCCCACACACGTAAACACAGGCATACACACACGACACACTATACACAATCACCAGCACAGCCAAACGAGATAATATTTACGAAGAGAGAGAAAGGCAAGGCACAATAGACCAAAGAGAAGATTATTTCGTCCGCGTTGTGTACTTTTTCGGACTTGTATTCACGAGGCGCAATAAATTCTTGGAACTTGGCTCCCGTGACGTCACAGATCCTCTTCTCACGACTATAACACGCGTAATGAATAACGGTAATCGTGTCACTTGGAGGATCTAAGACCCCTTTCACTTTCATTTGTTTGTAATGTAAAGGGGATTATCTGTATCGATTTTGTCTTTTTTTTTTCGTCTTTTGAATTTCGTTCTCGTCTAGATTTCTAACGCAGATGCTGACACGAAGTCAAAGTGATAAAGGGAGAGACATGAATACGAGATGAAGATCCTGATCCCGGCGCCAACTGGCCATACCATACATTCCAATCCTTTGTCCTAACGTCCCCTCCAATCCTATTCCCTCAGGACGACCCGTACCCCACCACCACACCCACGACCAGGTCCTCCTCCCACAATAACTATTGCAGCTCACTTTTCACGATAGCCTTTGTACCCATACCGTAGCTCATCTTCGCAGGACCCATTATACGCAGTCCTACAGACACCCCCTCCCCCCTCCCCCCCCACCCTCATCCACCTTCGAATTAACCACCGTGAACGTTCTTCACATAATTCGTACCCGACTTCCTAAAAAAAAAAAAAAAAAAAAAAAAAAATCACTATAACGTCCTCCTCAATGGTCACCTACCATG
>NW_028234407.1:35483590-35486090 GCF_977035675.1 Penaeus japonicus | reverse complement strand
GTGGTGGTGTGTGATTTGTGTTGTCATATGATGGTGTAAGATTTTTTTTATAGATAGATAGTTAGCCCGACATATATCTGTGTGCGTGTGTGTGCCAACAAGTATACCTGCTCACAGTACATATAAGACGTAGACAGCTGTTCCGCTGCCAACCAGAGCGGCATTAAATCAAGCGCTCAGCCGCATTCTGATTAGGCGCGGTGAACGGCCGATCAGGGCTGGGATTTCAAGTTCAAATCCCTCCCCCTTTTTATTCCTCATATAAGCACTTATCCGATAAAAAAGAAAAAAAAAAGGTCACAAGGTCTTTGTTCTGTCGGAGAGCAATGCTAACACCTCAGGCCTTCAGCGTTGACGGCTCTGAGGCGCCAGGATTCACAGGGTTAGGAAATAGAAGCCTTTTTCAGAACTAAATTACTTTTTTTTTCTTCTTCTTCTTCTTCTTCTTCTTCTTTTTCTTCTTGGATTTCTCTTTTCTTCGTCGCTTTTTCTTTCTCCTGTGAAGTTTGTTATGATTTTGGTAACTTTGGTGTGACCAGGGTATTTAAGGGTTCTGTTTTTTTTTTTTTTCTTTTTCCATGTGGTAAGATATGAAAGGAGACTAATCACATGTAAATCTAAATTTTAGTGTTTTCAAATGCAATAAAAAAAGGAAATAAATTAATTTGAAAAAAGCAATAGTTGTAAAGATTTTTTTTTTTCATGTGCAGATTTGTGTGCATATCCAGTCTTGATAGACACTCTCAACTAATACAGAGTAATGGAAGAATCATACTTCTTCTCTTTAATACTTCCTTAGCAGATTATCCCCCCCCCTTCCCCCTCCAACTTCAAAAAAAAAAAAAAAAATCGGTTCCTTGTTACATGACCGACCTTGAGCGGGTGTCAGCAATGCCGAAGTCCCGAGGATTACACGACCCGACGCAGCCCGGGATGCTCCTCTAAGGTTACCTTAGCAAGGTCGTCTTACAGGTTTTAGGGGAGCGGAGACAGGACCGGTGCAGTGGCCGGGTTGCACGTGTTGAAGTCTTATTGTTCTTGCTTTTAGTTGCGATTGGTTTAGCTTTCCCTTTTGTTGTAAATAATGTGATATATATCTTGAATTGTAACATATTGTTATTGTTTTTAGCTGCTGTGTTTGACGCAATCTTTTATTTTCCTGTGTGTGGTAATTAGAGTCATGTATACAATCATCACACACACACACACACACACACACACACACACACACACACACACACACACACACACACACATACACATACCCATACACATACACATACACATACACATACACATACACATACACATACACACACACACACACACACACACACACACACACACACATACACACACACACACACCTACACCCACACACATATATATAAATATATATACTATTATATATATATATATATATATATATATATAAAATATATATTGATTAATACAAGTATACACACACACACACACACCCACCCACACCCACACACACACACACACATCATATATATTTATATATATATATATATATATATATATATATATATATATATATATATATATATATATATATATAACATAAAACGGAAAATGAGACAGACCAAAGGCGAGCGAGTGAAAGAGAACTAAATCAATAACAGCGATTAACACCTCGCAACACCGAGTCCTTCAGGTGAGTGAACAACCACATGAACACTGGAAAAGGACTCGATGACACGCGCCACCACGTTGTTTCTCGTCTTGTGATTTCGCGTGACGGACTGAGTCAATGCGGTCTAGCACTGACTTTACAGCCGGAAATATAATTCATGCCAGAGATTTTACCAAAGGATGTCCAGGCTACCTTCATACAAGTCACACACACACACACACACACACACACACACACATACACACACACATACAGACACACACACACACACACACATACACACACACACACACACGCACATACACACACACACACACACACACACACACACACACACACACACACACACACACACACATATATACATATATATATATATATATATATATATATATATATATATATATATATATATATATATAATCACAATTCGTCTATATGATTTGAACATATTTTACTACCGTCAAATAGTTTCCTCTCAGTCCCCGATTGTCCATCACATTTTCTTTTTTTTTCTGTTGAGAAATCTCCATTATGGTTTTATCTTGCCATCTTCATTATTTCCTTTGATCAGCCTCCCGTTCCGCGCCCCTCCCCCGCCCATAATCTCTACCCCATGGTCATTAGCGGGGCTTGCAGACACTCACAAAATCTCCGTATAATTTGCTTAACAAAGGCGTGAGGCAGCTACCATTATCATTACTGACACTTTGGACTGAAGGTTGGATACGGAAGGCGGGGGGGTGGGGGTGGGGGGGGGGGGCAAAGAAGTAATAAAGATAAGGATTCTTTGGATTATATATTCATCTTTTTTTCCCCTTTTTTTTTTTTTGGATGGTGATT
>NW_028234407.1:35476889-35483490 GCF_977035675.1 Penaeus japonicus | reverse complement strand
TATTGTTACCATTATTGTTATCATTATCATTATTATTGTTACCATTATTGTTATCATTATCATTATTATCATTACCATTATTGATATCATTATCATTATTATCATTATTATTATTGTTATTATTATTATTATCATCATTATTATTATTGATATCATTATTATTGCTATCACTATTAAGATTATCATAGTTGGTATAATCATCATTATTTCTATTATTTTCATCTCCATCATCACTGCAGCATCATTACTACCATCAACATTATTACTGATATCCTTATCGTCATCGTTATCATAATCATCATAGCTGTCATTAATATCATCATAAATATTAAGATGATCACCACTACCGGTATCATAATATCAATAATCATTAGTATGCTTCTCGATGAGCCTTCGGAAAACAATAAATCTTCTAAGAAAAATGCACGTGACTCGATTCAGTCATAAAACGTTTCCAAAAGAGAGTATTTCAAACTTCAAACCAACTGTGAAACTACCAATTTGAGACCGAAAGTGGCCCACTTTATTCGCTTGAGTTCTCGATAAGCTAAAAGAATCTAAAGAATTGGTCGATATTTCAATTTTGTCCCCTGATGTAGACTCACGGAGGCAATAGGTAGTTGTATCGACAGCTGTGACTTCTTCTCAGGTTTAGATTTGAAGGACGACGTGGTTTGAATAATGTAATGTAGTACTGAAGAGGAGAGAGAGAAAGGGAGATGGAGAGAGAAGGAGAAAGAGAGAGAAGGAGAAAGAGAGAGAAGGAGAAAGAGAGAGAAGGAGAAAGAGAGTGAAGGAGAAAGAGAGAGAAGGAGAAAGAGAGTGAAGGAGATAGAGAGAGAGGGAGAGAGAGAGAGATAGAAAGAGAGAAAAGGAGAAAGAGGGTGAAGGAGAAAGAGAGTGAAGGAGAAAGAGAGAGAGAGAGAGAGAGGAAGAGAGAGATAGATAGAAATAGAGAGAGAGAGACAGAGAGAGAGAGAGAAAGAGAGAGAGAGAGATAGATAGATAGAGAGAGAGAGAGAATGAGTTCTTTATAGGTGATCGAAGGGGACAAATACAATATTTAAAAAATGAATTGGTCATCAAGGCCCTGAAGATATAGATAAAACCAAATACAAAAATTACTCAATGATACCTCTCCTTCTGAAAAGGCAAAAAGTACAAACATCACACCGATCCCAACCACCTTACTACTTACAGGATATTTATCTTAGCGTCAAGACCGTGGGGAAGCGTACAGCCGGGTCAGCGTACTGCAATGTGCTTGTTCATGTTCCTTTCAACCAGATAAGTCTTCCGATACTGTGCTCACTTGTCTATGCATGAACCGATCAAGGTCCTTTACAGTTTGTCATTCTGCAATGTTCTTGTAGTGGTCTTTGTCATTGGCGATAAGAATCGGCGCATTCCTCGCATGGCGGTGGGAATAACGCTTGAAGAATAGTGCAGGAGAGGATGTTGCAGTTGTGCTCTTAAACATGCGAAGGAATGGGTTATTTTTCGCTGTATGGTTGGTGCTGGTTACTGTTGGTTGTTTATGTGTATCCATGAGTGTGTGAGGAGGTGGTGTGTGGTCTGTGTCTGTTTGTGTGTGTGTGTATGTGTGTGTGCTGTGTGTGTGTATCTGTGTCTGTTTGTGCGTGTGTGTGTGTGTGTGTGTGTGTGTGTGAATATTTTGCATGTATAGATGTTCTACATGTGTCTGTGTAACTTCCATAGGACAAGATCAACCAAGATCTTACATAACGAAATCAGCTGTCATATACTTAATCCCCCGCACCACAGCGTATCTATATCGAAATGGCTCAACCTCGAAGACAGTACACCAGCGACCCTAAGCCTAAGACAACCACACCACGGAGAGAACAGACGAAGAACACTGTTGAAGTCCAAAGCGACCTCCCCATCCCCCACCCCCACCCCCGGACAGGACAACATCCAACAACGACCAACGGAATAGGAACGTGATGGCAAGGGCTTCACGAGGAAGGTTCTGGCTGGTAAGGTTCCAGTCGAAGGCGTCAGGGTCCGTGACGCCGACGCAGCCACCGATCACGAGATATAATCATGCGCAAGCGTGGGTCCATCTCAGTCATTAATGTGTATAATCAAAAGATACACCAACGTAAAAGGCTGGCGGCGGATTTTACGAAGATCCAACATCCTTGTAACATACCTAGGACGGGCCATAACTCACGTATCCTAAACTATAGGTGGACAAATGTTCGAATGATTCACGATTATTCATGGAGAAATCCGCTTCAGAGCGGAGGGATTGAGATAACGCACGGGAACACACAAGCCGGCTTACATCAAACACCACACACACACACACACACACAACACACACACACACACACATATTATATATATATATATATGTATATATATATATATATATATATATAATATTATTAATGTATGTAGTATGTATGTAGTGTTATATACATATAAATATTTTAATAAATATCTATATATAAATAAATATTAAATATATATAATAGATATATATATCTATATATAGAAGAGAGAGAGAGAAGAAGAGAGAGAGAGAGAGATAGAGAGAGTGAGAGGGCAGGGAGATAGATATAGATATATACAACGTGAGTTTATGATAACATATACTGTAAAAGGAATTAAAATAGAAAAGGGGATTGCTGAGTTGCGACTCCTATCAACCAATCTTCCCCCTCTTTTATCGATATGATCAGCATCAAATAACTATGCTATCATGTCTTATTCGGCCGTTAGGCCAGTATAAAGAATAAATATACTTTGCTAAACATTTTCTTGATATCAACCATCCACCATCCCCTCCCCCTCCCTCTCCCCCCCCCGTCCCCTCACCCGCTCGGCCCATCCGCTCCTCCCTCCCCTTTCCCCTCCCCCCGCCCCTCCCCCCCTCGCTTTCATCCCCCCCTCCGTACCCCCCCCCCCCCCGTCCCCCTTCCCCCCGTCCCTTCCCCCCACGCCTTCCGCCAAAACCCTCCCCCCTCCCCCTCCCCCTACCCCCTCTCCCCCTCCCACCCTGCCTCCTCCCCCCCCCCCCCCTCCCCCCCGCTCTCCCCCCCTCCCCACCCCCTCCCTCACCCTCTTCCCCTCTCTCTCCCGCCTCCGACTCGCTCCCTCCCTACCCCCCCTCCCCCTCTCCCTCCCCTCGCTCCTCCGTCCCCCCCCACCTCCCCCACCCTCCTCCCTCCCCTCCCACCCCTCCCCGCCCCCCTTTCTCCTCCCCCCTCCCCCCCTCCCCCTCCACCCCACCTCCCCTCCCCCCCCTCCTCCCCTCCCCCCTTCCCCCTCCCCCTCCCCTCCTCCCACCTCCCCTACCCTTCCCTCCCGCCAACCCTCCCTCCTCCTCTCCCCCCCCACCTCACTCCCTATCCCCTCCTCCCTTCTCTCCACCTCCCCCTCCCCCCGCCTCCACCCCGCTCCTCCCCTCCCCCTCCTAATCTCCCCGCCTCACCCCCCCCCCTCCCCCACCCTCCCTCCTCCTCCCCCCTCCCACCTCCCCCCCTCCCTCCCCCCCCCTCCCCTTCCCCGGCTCTCCCCCCTACCCTCCCTCCCCCCTCCCTCCCCTATCCTTCACCTCCTCGCATCCTCCACCTCTCCTCTCCCCTCCACCCGTCCCCGCCCCTCCCCCCGCCTCCTCCCCTCCCCCTTCCACCTCCCTCCCCCCCATGATTCTCTCTCTCGACTCTCTCCTCTCTTCCCTCTCTCTCTTCTCTCTCTCTTTCTCTTTCTCCCTTTCATCCCTCTCCTTCTCCTCCCCTCCATTCTCTCCATCTCCCTACCCCCTCTCGAACACACACACACACACACACACATAAACAAACACACACACTCCCTCCTCTCTCATTCTTTCTCACTTCACATTAAAACAGAAATAAAACCCATCGGAACAAAACCCTTGTTCCACGCACACCGAATAATACAAACAAAGGAACCGAGAAAAAAAAAAGAGGATCTTTTCGATTTTGATTTTTTCCGTCTTTTTCCTTCTTCTTCTCCTTCTTCTTCTTCTTCTTCTTCTTCTTCTTCTTGGTCCACACAGACGTAAAGATTCAGTTATAATAACACACCGTGTTGTTTGTGTTGTGTGTGTGTGTGTTGTGTGTGTGGTGTTGATGACTGTTTGTTGTGTGTGTAGGTGTGTGTGTGTGTAGTGTGTGGTGATTATTAGCATGTATATATGGTTTCTCATGTGTTCTGTGTATACTCTCCATAGGACAAGATCAACCAAGATCTTACTTTATCGAAATCAGCTGTCATATAATTAATGCCCCCCGCACACACAGCGTTATCTAGTATCGAAATGGCTCAACCTCGAAGACAGTACAACCAGCGACCCTAAGCCTAAGCACAACCACAAGCCACGGAGAGAATCTGCGAAGACACTGGAGGGTGAAGTCAAGACGACCTTCCCCATCCCCCATCCCCCACCCCCCCGACAGGACAAACAACGACACGGAGGAAAAGGAACGTTTTGGCAAAGGGCTTCCACGAAGGAAGAGTTCTGGTGGTAAAGGTCCAGTCGAAGGCGTCAGGGTCGTGTCGCCGACGCCAAGCCCGAGCACAAGAGATATAATCATTGCGCTAGTCGTGGTCATCTCAGTCATTAATGTGTATAATCAAAGATAACACAACGTAAAAGGCTGGCGGGCGGATTTTACGAAGGTCACATCCTGTAACATACTAATGGACGGCCATAAACTCACGTATCCTAAAACTATAGGTGGTTCAAAAAATGTCCGAATTGAATACGATTATTCATGGAGGAGATCCGCTTCAGAGCGGAGGGGAGGGGATGAGATAAACGTTTACGGGAACACACAAAGCGGTCATGCATGCACACCATCTCACACTACAACACCACACCCACCCCCCCCAACACAACAACCCAACACACACACACACACACATACTATATATATATATATATATTATATATATATATATATTATATATATATGATATATATTATAGTAGTATGTATGTGATGTATGTGTATATACATATAAATATGTATATATAATATAATATATATAATATAATATTATATATATATATATATATATATATAATATATATCGAGAGAGAGAGATGAGAGAGATGGAGAGAGGAGAGATAGAGTAGACGTGAGAGAGGGGCAGGGAGATAGATAATGATATAATACATACGTGAGTTATATAATACATCTACTGTAAAAGAATTTAAAAATAGAAAAGGGGATTGCTGAGTTGCATTCCTATCAACAATCTCTCCCCTCTTTATCGATATATCAGCATCTAATATCCTATGCTATATCATGTCTTATTCGGCGTTGAGGCCAGTATTAAAGAGATAAATCTACTTTGGCTTAAACATTTTTCTTGCTATCATCACCATTCCACCTCCCCCCATATTCTCTCCTCCTCTCTCTCTCCTCTCATCTCTCCACTCACTCTCTTCTTTCTTCTTTCTCCCTTTCATCCCTTCCTTCTCCTCCCCCCCATTCTCTCCATCTCCCTACCCCCCGTCTCGAACACACACACACACACACACACATAAAACAAACAACACACACACCTCCTCTACTCCATGTCTTTCTCACTTTCCCCCCACATTAAAACAGAAATAAAAAACCCATCGGAACAAAACCCTTGTTCCACGCACATCCGAATAATACAAACAAAGGAACCGAGAAAAAAAAAAGAGAGATCTTTTCGATTTTGATTTTTTCCGTCTTTTTTCCTTTTCTTTCCTTCTCCTCTTCTTCTTCTTCTGTCTTCTCTATCTTCTTGGTCCAACCGGACAGACGTTAAAGATTCAGTTATAATAACACACCGAAAGACCGTGATGCAGGTTCATTACCGTGTGCCGAACGTCTGCTTCGTGAGTTAATGTGCGGGAACGTGTAACTTTTGTCGCTTGAAGAGGAAGGGTATTAAAAGAAAGAGTGCGATGTTTGTGGAATTAGCATAAAAAGAGAGAGAGAGAGTGATGTTTATGGTATTAGCATAAAGAGAGAGATAGTGATGTTGAGGGAAGTAGAATATATAGAATATATATAATATATATATTCTATATATATATATATATATTATATAAAAAGATATATGTATATATATATATAAGTATATCTATGTATATATGGTATATATATAAACAATATATATATGTATATATATATATATATATATACATATATATAACATATATATATATATATATTTATTTTATTAATATATATATATATATAATATATCTATATTATATATATATATAAAAATGTATATCTATATATATATATTATATATGTATATGTATTATATATATATATATATATTTATTATAAATATATAATATATATCTATATATATATATATATATAAATATATATGTGTGTGTTGTGTGTGTGTGAGTGTGTTTTGTGTGTGTGATGTGTGTGTTATGTGTGTGTGTGTGTGTGTGTTGTGTGTGTGTATATAAATATATCAAAATATACTATATATACTTATACCCGCTTTATAACAAATATCTATATATATATACTAATATATATATATATATATTTACCCTATATAAACTGCTTAAATATTATCTATATATAATACATATATAT
>NW_028234407.1:35464389-35466889 GCF_977035675.1 Penaeus japonicus | reverse complement strand
TTCGGGCTCCATCGTGCGGAAAATGGCCCCCCCCCCCCCGCCTTCATCTTTCTTATCCCCCATTCCCCTTTCCTCTTTCCCCCCCCGCCCCCTTCCCCTTCCCCCTTGCTCTCCCCACTTTAATCTTACTCCCCTTCCACTTCCCCCGTCTTTCTAATGATAATTTCTTTATAAGAATAACAAATATAATAGCAACGATAGTAATAGAATGATAATCATGTCAATATAAATGATTATAACAATAATAATAACAATAATAATAACACTGATGATGATGATAACAATTAAAATAATGATGATGATATAGATGATGAAAATAATGATGATACGCTAGCATATGTTACTACAACAGCTAATATAATGAAAGGAGGAGGGGTTTTAGCAATGTTAGTAATAATGATGACGATTATGTTGATGATAATGATAATCATAATGATAAATCTTACAATAACAATTACAATGATGATGATGATAATAACAATAATAACATTAATAGTAATAATAACAATAGTAATAGTAATGATAGTAATAATAGTTACATAAATAATAATAATTATGATAATAATGATAATAAATCAATGATAATTATGACAATAAAACCAATAGTCAATAGTTATTAATATTAATCATGATTATGTAATATGATAATGACAATGATAATGCTAACAATAATGATATGACAAGATAGTAATACTACTACAATAACTATAGTAATGATAATGATAATGGCCATAGAAAAAATATAATGATAATAATAATAACAGTGTTAAGAATAATGATGATGATAATGATGATGATAATGATGATAATAATAGTTATGAGAATAGTAATAATAACAGGGATAATTGTAATAGTAATAATAATAGGGATAATTGTAATAGTAATAATAATTATGATAATGATAACACTAATAATAGTAATGATAATGATAATGAAAATATTATAGTTAATATAAAAATAATGATAATAGCGATATTGACAATGAGTAATAATGTAATAGTAATAATGATGATGACATTGATAATAAAAATGATAATAACAATTACAATAATGATAATAACAAGGATAATGATAACACTGACGATAACAATGATGATGACAAAGATACTATCAAGAATAATGAAAACAACATTGATAATAAAGATAATAACAATGATAGAAAATAATGATGAAAACGCTAACAATAATGATGATAAATGGTGATGATATTTACCATAACAAAAGTTAATAATTGTAATAATAATAATAATGACACAAAAACATGATCTTGAATTCAAAATTTGATATAGCAAGAGCAGTTCCCATGTAAAGATCTCGATTTAAAAACCGTCTTGTCTAAAGTTGTTGAAAATGTTGCTTTAGACAACATTTTCGAACAAGCGGTTAGAAGACATCCACGAAAGCTAAAGGTTACAGTGATGTTGAAAGATAAACAAACATAAATATTATTATCATCTATCTATGGACCTTAAGATGATATCGGATCCTTCTATCTGCTATAAGGGCAAAGCGTGTCAAGGGCAATGGTATGCCGTGACAGGTTATCGTCTATGCATCGAGAAAGATGTCTTGTTATTTTATAGGCAGTATTTACGGCGCTGTTTCCTGGTTTGTTATTGTTGTTGTTATTGTTTTTATCATTATTATCAATAATCATATTATCTTTTTTATTGTCATTATCATTATTTTTTATATTTTCATTATTAGCATTATCAATAGTCACATTATGATTTTTATTATCATTATCATTAATTCTATTATTTTCATTGTTGTTATCATCATTTCCGCTATTAATCTTATTATTACCTTTATGAATATCATCGTTTTTATTAATCTTATTATTATCATTATCATTATTGCCATTATCATTATCATTATTATTATTTTTGTTATAACTATTTTCATTATGATTATTATTATCATTATCATTGTAGTCATATTCACCATTATCATCATTTTTATTATCCTTATTGTTAGTATTATCAATTCCATTACCATTATCATCATTGCTATTGTCATTATTTTCCCAATTATTGTCATCATTATCAATATCATTGTTTTTGTTATTGAAAATGAATTGATATTGTTATTATCATTATCATCATTGTTGTTGGTGATATCACTGTCACAGATAAAAGTATTAAACGCGTCTGGAAGTAGAAAGGAGCAAACAATAATCTGATTTCCTTTAAGAGAGACGAGGAAAATGAATAGAAAATGAGAAGAGCAGAGCCTGAATTACGAAAGAAGGAAGTAGAAGGGACCATCGAGCAAACGTGACGCAAAGCTTTTTTTCGTCATAGCCAACAGTCGGAGACAAATCTTAGAAGAGCGAAAACTCGTCACGTTCTTAAGCGTTTGCGAATCCTTTGTTATTTTTTTTTTTTTTATCACTAGGAGAAATGGCATTTTGGCACATTTTGGCTACGACTCACATTGTAAGGGTCAGGGGGAAGAGGTGTGACAGGTCAAGGTTGCTTAAGGGAGGTCACAGCTGGTA
>NW_028234407.1:35385965-35388465 GCF_977035675.1 Penaeus japonicus | reverse complement strand
AGAAAACGGGAGAGGATGCGAAGAAAACGGGAGAGGATACGAAGAAAACGGGAGAGGATACGAAGAAAACGGGAGAGGATGCGAAGAAAACGGGGGATACGATAAATACGAAGAAAACGGGGTGAGGATACGAAGAAAACGGAGAGGATACGAGAAAACGGGGAGGAGCGAAGAAAACGGGAGAGAATGCGCAGAAAACGCGGGAGAGGATGCGAAGAAAACGGGGGTGGATACGAAGAAAACGGGAGAGGATACGAAGAAAACGGGGGAGGATACGAAGAAAACGGGAGAGGATACGAAGAAAACGGGAGAGGATGCGGAGAAAACGGGAGAGGATACGAAGAAAACGGGAGAGGATACGAAGAAAACGGGAGAGGATACGAAGAAAACGGGGGTGAGGATACGAAGAAAACGGGAGAGGATGCGGAGAAAACGGGAGAGGATACGAAGAAAACGGGGGTGAGGATACGAAGAAAACGGGAGAGGATACGAAGAAAACGGGGGAGGATACGAAGAAAACGGGAGAGGATACGAAGAAAACGGGAGAGGATGCGAAGAAAACGGGAGAGGATACGAAGAAAACGGGGGGTGAGAATGCGAGGAATGGTGAGGATGTGTGGAGCCGGGTGAGGATACGCGAAAACGGGAGAGGAACAATGGAATGAACGGGAAGAGGAATGGGAAAGGTCGCAGGGTTGTGGTACAGGTCACAGAAGTAAGTTACAAGTTACAAGAGGGAGGTGCAGGCCGCAGGAATAGGACACAAGTTGTCAGATGAGGAGAGAAGAGGAGGATCCTAAACTGACAATCAAATTAAAAAAATTAGAGTCATGATAATAATCAAAACTATCATAATGCGAGTTGAGAGACATGAGAATGAGTGCCGGGGCGAAATATCCCAAGAGACATTCGTAGGTGAGATCAACGTGCGCCAAATTGAGGGCAGTGGAAAGTAGTAAACAGTAGATACACCTTACTGTTGCAGTGTCTCAAGTCCTTTGCTATTGCCATGGCCGTCGTGCCGATGCGACCGTCGTGACGTGCGAGGGACAGTGACGATGCTGTAATACTGTTAATTTTTGTACATATGCCTTCGTCTGCCATCATCCCCCACATGAAGGACGTGGTCATCGTCCCATTAGTATTTCGAAAACTCGTAAGAACAATGCAAAAAAAAAAATGCGACTCGGGATGCGACAAAGCGAAGGCGACGGCGAAGACTATGGAGCGAAAATGACAAGGGACACGGTTGGTCGTGGCGATGTTCACAGTAAGTCCCTTTATTCGACGCTAAAATTTCCTTTTGGTCGCAGACGTAGAGGAGGAAGACATTAAGGCAGCGGTTAACAGCGAAGGAAGATGATTCCACCGGAGGCAGGTGTTTGAACGGCTCATGTAGGTATGTGGGCAAGGCAGGAAACAGCTGTGTGAAGGGGAGGAAATGGGCAGGTGTGTGAGTATATGTTCGTGTGTGTGTGTTTGTGTGTGTGTGTGTGTGTGTGTGTGTGTGTGTCTTTGTCTGCGTTTGCGAATGTAAGTGTATGTGTGAGTTTGTGAAGTCATACATATGTGTGCGTGTGTGGATGGGTCTATATCTATGTGCGTGTGTATTTGAGTTAGGGTGTGCAGGTCACATAACGGTCAGCGTGACCCAAGCCCATGTCATAAGTCAGGCCACAACAATGACCAAGATGGCGAGCGTGTGATGTGTGGCGGGTGAATTGTGGTCCTTCCATACACACGCCGCTGTAGTGGGCGTCGAGGGGCACCCATACCTTATGGAAGGGCGCCGACATGACAATGGTCGGACCGTTTAGGGGGCCATACCCGAACGCCCGGCCCTTCAGCATAGGCTGGAGGCCCCTTGTCTGTAGATACACGTGGTTTGCTGCTAGCATTGCCTCTCATTGGTTCTGAGTACCATGGCAAACTACTAAGATGTCTCGATGAAGCTAGACAGACAGACAGGTAATACAGTCAACCTATATAAGTAGTCCACATATGTATAGCCTATATACGGTCCACCCGCCAAAGCCAGGGAGACAGACCAAAAACCCACTCAACAAAGCGGAAACCTAGATAGACAGATAGCCTTCATAGTCGACTCGATACAGCGAAACAGATAAATAGAGGGAATCCCTATGTGGTCAAAGAAATCCCCATAAAGTTCAGTGAAGCAACGAACACTGACAGGATGGAGAGATGAAAGAGTAATATCAAGAGATTAAATATTGCAAAGGCATTTTATGTTAAGTTCCTAATTCCATACATATTCAAAATAACCAGGAACCTTTGTATCAGTGATAAGTGTCCATGAGAATCTCGAAACGTCCACACAAAGCTAGTTCGAATCCCTCGTGACAGAAACTTGCTCACCTTCATTTTTTTTTTTTTTTTTACTCTCTTTACCTACTATATGCAAGGTTGGCTCCTTCTTTATCTCCCCATATTCCTTATATTCGAAGATACGAAAGTTGGCTCGGATTTCTTTTATGTTTCC
>NW_028234407.1:35342219-35344719 GCF_977035675.1 Penaeus japonicus | reverse complement strand
AGACTAAGAGGATATCTGTGACAAACACTGGATATTTGGAGTAGATTCAGATTGGTTGATGAAGTTAAATTTTTAGTATATTTAGGAGCAGATTCAGAGTAGATATGGCAATAGGTAGATATTTCAACCTCTTGGGTCCTACTTGCTCTGAACGGGGCTTATTCGCCTTAATTAGTATTATTGATGAACTGTACGTAGTGTGTAGTCTGGGCGCCTAACAAGCCTGAGGGAACTCCACATGCAAATGCTAAGCCCTGTAACCAGCCGCCCACCCTTAAGGGGCGAGGCCGAGGAGGTGGTGAGGAGGTACCGCCGACACCGCGTCCGGATGGATGCATGGGACATCTGCTCCTTGCGTCAAGATGATCGACTGCCACTACCATTGAGGGAACCGAGTCGACTGATGGTGGAGGTGGCTATCCTCTCAGAGGGGAGAAGACCTGGCAACGGCACGATTGGTGAGGGTGGCTTCATCGTCTGGCTGTAATGATGGTCTCCAGTAGTGGCGGTAGCTCCAGCCAATGGGCGTATAACGGCATTGAGTCTAAAGCTTTTGTTTTGACTTCATGTCTCTTGTATGTTTCAACAATGCATGTAAACTTGATGTGAGAGAGACGTTCTACATCATATTCACTTCTGTGGCAGATAGCTTTCCTTAGCGAGATGTCCACGCTGTAATGGGTGACCAATGTAATATTCGGCACTGTGAGTTGGCTACAAGTTGATGCCGGAAGTGACAATAGTCTCCTTCGGTTCACTTGAACTGACTGAAGGAGGAGTGTGCTCGGAGATATACTGCTGCAGTCTCTGATGTTCCACAGGGCTTGACAATTGGACGATTCCTGTAGCACTGTAGGACATCGTAAATTGTGAAATGTTTAACACACCTCAGGATTTCATTAGAGATCCAAGAGCAAGGCCGAACTAGAGGTCACGGATGCATACCGCACAGCTCAATTAGCTGGTAATCAGGGTCTGAAGCAATCTCTGCCGACGAGGGAAGATCATATCAGTAGTTTTGCTCAGGAGATCGAAGGCCATTTCTTAGTAAGAGACCTCCGTTCTGTCGACCAAGCCTTGAGAAATATGAACTTAGAGATTTCCTCCCAGACAGCTGCAGTTCGCTCAGTAAATGGACAGATCATCTCAGATCTTGGTGGTATTTTGAAAAGCTCTACAAGGTTGAACCGCCGATGGTCAGCATGGACGTATATGGTGTTATCTTATGGTCTGATTCCTCAATGAGTGCCCAACTTTAACCTGAATTGAAGTAGGGTAAGACATGGGATATCTGCGACATCCTTGATGAATTGCCGACATCTGTGGTGAATTGATGGTTCCATGGCTACCCTGGCTGCCTTCGGTCTTGTCCATTTTCCCCAGATCTGAAGAGGGACGTGGTCATCCCCGTCTGGAAGGGGAAAGAGGAACGCAACAATCATCGAGTTGTTATTTACACTGCTCAGCATACCAGGCAAAGTTTTTGCACTCGCCCTTCTGGCTTGAGATGCTTTCAGCATATATCCAGAAGGCTTTTTGACTTGATGCATCATGAATCACTCAAGAAGATCATGAGGAATTCTAACATAGGAATTCAAACAAAGATTACAGTAAAGTACAGTGGGGGCCCGTCTAGCTTCCTTCCTTTGAATTCAGGAGTAAGGCAGGATTATGTCCCTACGTTTTTCAACACTTGCATGGACTGAATGAAAGGTAGAGCTGTCATCTAAAATCATTGTGGAGCAACACTTGGTAATATCAAGGTAACTGATCTTCAGCTTTCAGATGTTGCCATCTTATCTCAATTTCTAGAGACCTTATTGGGGGCTCAGGATGCATTCAGCAGAGAGGAGAAGCCCTTGAGTCTAGAGGTCTCTTGGGCCAGGACCAAAATCCGGAATTTTAGGAGTATCTTGGAGTATCATCCCAGTCAGTAGGTGCCTGTGGCAAAGGCATGGGAGTTTCACAGAGTTCAGATGCCTTGGTAGTATAGTCTATGAATATGGGCAAGAAGACCAGGTCTTAGAGACGGTCTTAAAAGTCATATGAAGATGGGCTAGTAGACCAGGAAGTCTTGGAAGACTAAATGTCTTAAAAGTCATAGAAATTGGGATATCGAAATTCTGAACGAAAGGTATGAACAGAAAATTTAAAGAGTGGTATTCAGCTATTTGTTATAGAAAACATGATTAATTGGAAAAGAGTCGAGTCAACATTGAGACGGGGGACTTTGGTTGGCAATTCTAATTATTATAGTAATGATAACATAATGATAATAGCAATATTGATATTGGTGGTAATATTAGCTATGAAAACAACAGTAATAGTGATAATAATGTCGATAATAAGGAGCAGGATAAAAATGATTTTAATAATAAGTATGATGATGGTGGTAATGATAATCATAATCATAACGGGGCTCCATCTGCCGACCACGGGGATGTGAGGCCGGCGCGCTACCGCTGGGCTAGCCGGGCGGCTGTATTGATGATAAAAATAC
>NW_028234407.1:35309719-35329719 GCF_977035675.1 Penaeus japonicus | reverse complement strand
GTGATGTTTGGAACATCTCCAATTGTTGTGTTTGTCTCCGTATGTGGTTGGTCGTTTGAGTGGTATAGGTTGCGATAGAAGTCTTCTATTACTTTGATAATTTCACTTTTATTGTATGTCGCCTCTCCGTTGGGTTTCTTTACTGCATACATTTGTTTTTTCCCTATTCCGAGCCTCCTCTTTGTTGCCTTAAGGCTGGTGCCGGCAAGCAGAGCTTCGTTTATTTTTCGTATGCTAAATTTGCGTACATCCTCTTTCTTCTTCTTGTTTATCGTCTTAGTCAGCTCTGCTGATTCTATCTTGTCTCTGATTGATGTTATTTTCATGTCCTACGCTGTTTCATAAGCTCTTTTGTCTCTACCGAAAGCTTACTGAACCTTTCTTTTTCGTCTTTACCCCTTATTTCAAGTGCAGCTTAATATATATATATATATATATATATATATATATATATATATATATATATATATATATATATATATGTATGTATGTATGTATGTATGTATATATACACACACACACACATATATATATATGTATATTTTATGTATGTACGTATATGTGTGCATATATATATATATATATATATATATATATATATATATATATATATATATATGTGTGTGTGTGTGTGTGTGTGTGTGTGTGTGTGTGTGTGTGTGTGTGTGTGTGTGTGTGTGTGTGTGTGTGTGTTTCTGTGCGTGTTTGTGTGTATGTTTGCAAGAAAAACAAGAGGAAAATTGCAAAGGCAATCAAATGAAACCAACAAATGTTACCCAAAATAAAGAAAACGTTACCCTTAATTATGATAGAAAACGGCTTTTTTAGAGCGGAAACTATTGCATTATTAGAGAATCATATGGGTAAATTGAAAACAAATAAAATTTATCTCTATATCTCTCTACATCTCATTCAATTTACATACATACATAGGTATCTACGTACAATATTTATTTGTATTTGTGTGTGTGTGTGTGTGTGTGTGTGTGTGTGTGTGTGTGTGTGTGTGTGTGTGTGTGCGTGTGTGTGTGTGTGTTCATACAAAAATATAAATGCACATACACAAAATCATGACATACACTAAATCATAGTTCATATAGCAAAGCTTCCATCAACGATCTACCAGCCTTCTTCACAGTGTTTACATATGCACTGTCCGTTTCCTGTCAGTCACTCGTTTGACTCATTTCTCCGGTGACCGCACTTTTTTTTTTTTTTTCCTCAGCTAAGGACACGTGGGCTTCCTCTGAGTTTTTTTTTTTTTTTTTTTTTTTTTTTTGGGGGGGGGGGGGCTATCTAGTAAAGTTTATGTCTATTAGGCTTCGCTAAGCAGCGACAGCTTCTTAAGAATAATCGAAAAACTAATATGTTTTTTTTTTCTTTTTTTTTCATGGGCTGCTCTAAAGATTTTTGCAGACATCACTTTGAAGAAAGTATAATTAAATGAATATATATATATATATATATATATATATATATATATATATATATATATATATATATATATTATCGAATTACACGCTGCCTACAGATGAATGTAGAAAAGAAAATAAATCTCAAAAAAATTCCACCAAACCAAACTGAATAATCAATTTTAATTTTTTGCCGTTATCTGTTTGATCTCTGTGATTTCCATAAACAGTGACTTTATGTTTCCCTCTATACTCAATAATAAAATTAAATGATAAAACTAATGGTCAACAAAGCAACCATAACGTATACTATTAAGTGATTCCATGCCTTTTATCACAAAGAAAAACTTCACTGTCCTGTTTCTTCACTTATGCAATGTGCTTTGTTGCATGGAGGTCGAGGAGCAGCGGGAAAAATAGAAGGGAGAAGAAAATTAGGAAGAGGAAGAGAGGCAAAGGGAGGAAGAGAAAGAGGATGAAAAAGAGGATGAGCAAAAAGTGAAGAGAAGGGAGAAGAAGAAGAGCAGAGGATAGGAGACAGAAGAGGCGGAGGAGGAGGGGGTGAAAAAGGAGAAAAAAATTATTGCATGATATCGGCATCGGTCACATCCTTATGACTATAGGCGCCGGAAACAAGCAATGATGATCGTGTTTTTTTTTTTGTTTTGTTTTTTTGTTTTTTGTTTTCTCTCTCTCTCTCTCTCTCTCTCTCTCTCTCTCTCTCTCTCTCTCTCTCTCTCTCTCTCTCTCTCTCTCTCTCTCTCTTTATTCATTTCAAACAAACTTCGCAGCACAAGGAACCTCTACCTAGTACACTCATTATATATCCGTATTACGTATCTGATATACATATGACATTAATGAATATCACTGAAAGAAAAAGAAAAATAATATTAGGATCTATATACACTATGGCTTCGGCATTGAGCTTTTGCCGAGTAAGGATGAACGAAAAAAGATGAAATGGCGCTCGAGATCTGGAAGTAGGATTTGGTGCTGCCCACCTGTAGAACGTCGTTTGCTAAATAAAGTACGGAATAAAAACATTTAAAAAGGCTGTCATCGATGCTGATAGCTGACAATTTAGGGTCAGAAGAAAGTACAACCAATGTTTGGCCCTTAGTTTTTTTGCATATAATTTCGAGTCATTTTAATATCATTAATTGAAGGACACATACTCTGTTCTAACTCTCTCTGCTTTGCGATTTATTTATTTTTGTTTATTCGTGTCATTTGTGCTTGTGACTGAACTGAAAGATCGAGATCGAGAGTGACTTTTCCAGACCAAAACGTTTTGGATGAGCAGCCTTTCTTAATCTTACAAGTGTATGATTTGACACATATTCTTCTTCAGTATGTATATACATATGTATATGTTTATAATATATATATACATATATATATATATATATATATATATATATATATATATATATATATATATATATGTGTGTGTGTGTGTGTGTGTGTGTGTGTGTGTGTGTGTAAATCTGAACCTGAACAAGTTATATAATTTTCACACAAAAGCATTTATTTTAGACAAAGATTTGAGAAAGTCTTGTTTTTTTTCAGATTATAGCATCGTACATTTGGTAGCTCGTGTATTGATAGTGTTCTTATCTTCATGTGTGTGGTTGATTGTTGTGTAAAGTAACCATTAGTAACTCACGTTATATTTGAAAGTCTTTCCACTTCATATCCTAAGAGATGCACAGCTGTAATAATCACAGTAATTATGATACAGAGAAATCATTTTATACATCATGGTTCAAATATTGAAAATGTCAGCCATTGCCTTCCGAAACTCTCAGTACTCGCCGCATGGTAGGCACTAGCCCTTGCCCCCCATGCGTGCGAGAATGTCGTTTCCGGAGAGCTGCTTTTGTTCAGATTTTATTAATTGCTCTTATCAAGTTGTATCCACGCTTTACAACCGACTATTTAAACTGATTATTTAAAATCATGTTAGGCCATTAGTGGCGTTATTATTCACACTGTAAGTGATATAGTAATGAATTTATAATTACTGCCATCACTGGAAAGAAATTTTATATTGAACCAGTCGACTTAACGTTAAGATTTGGTAGCATGAAGTCCTGATTAAAGAAGTGCTCTTCAGTAGTGTTTTAATCGCGACCAAGTAGTTTTGACGCCTTTCTTCATCTGAGAAATGAAATATGTGTTACCTATTTCATTTTTTTTTTTCCCCCTGGCGACGCCTATGTTCCATGTTCATTTACTGTCCGTCGCACTAATATATATATATATATATATATATATATATATATATATATATATATATATATATATAATATATATATATATTGTGAGGTTGGGATCCTCCCCTCCCCTCTCGCTTCTGTTCTCATCCTGCAACCTGTCCAAATCCTGAGACCTGCACCCACTCCTGTAACCTGCAGCCCAACCTTGTAACCTCTGCCTTGTCGTCCTGTTCCGTGCATCCTCACCCCCGTTTTCTTCGTTTCCTCTCCCGTTTTCCTCGCATCCTCACTCCCTAATTCTCACATACCTAGACCTCTTCCTTCCATTTCCCACCCTAATTCTCACATACCTAGACCTCTTCCTTCCATATCCCACCCTAGCTTGTCAAATCCTTACTCCTTTCTACCCATTCCTGTTCCTTTCCACAGGTCCATCATGACCCACCACTGTCGCCTGATGCTACACACACTCACACACATACGCCCACACACCCACGCATATACAGATTGGCTACAGGCATCACATTACGTGTCTTAGCCTTCTTTACTTTCATTTTGGCATTTCCTTTTTATGTTTGTTTTAATTTAGTTCCTTTCGTTTTATGTATTTGTTTATTTTTCACATTTTACGTAAGGGTTGTCACAGTTCTTATCAAGTAGCGTGATGATGTAATCAGATTTTATCAGTGTATTGTTTTATCTAATTTTGTGTTTATACTTTGGGTGGATTTTATTTTAGTTAATCAGCTGCATCACCTTTAGTTTGACTTAATTTTAGATTTTATTGCCATTTTCCTTTTTATTTGATTTTATTTACTAATTGGCAACTGCAGGTTAACCTTTTACCGTTTTTGCAACGTCTTGTTTGGCGTTCTTTTACTTTCACCTGCGTCCTCTTTGGTTTTAATATCTTGCATATGCAGCTGGTTAGCTCTCTATAATTTTATGTTTGATGTGTTTTACCTCATTTTGTTATCTTTTATGCTTTCACCCGAGCCTGTTTTTATAATTTTGCTTATATTTTATATCTTAAAAGTCCAATTTTAGTCACTACATCTTTTGATATTTCATTTCGTGTTGTTTTAGTTCTATTTATTTTCTAATGTGATCAATTGTGTTTTATTCAGCATATTTTACTATCTATTTATTTTTCCACGTTAAAGATGCCATTATTAACGTTATTATTATCTGATTACCTGAAAGAAAAAAATGTATGTCCTAAGTACAGGGTTTGCAAAACCCCTGCATTATGAAAAATAAACAGTGTCAGCCCGACTTTGGTGTGGTCAATACCCTTCCTGAGAGACAGCCTGGAGTGCCCCTAGCCGGAAATTCATCACAAAGGTGACCTATGAGCCCGTATTTCTTACGTTACTTGCCACAATTAGGAGCTGGAACGGCTGTAAATATATAAAGATCACACCTGGAACTGCTTAAGAAAATAACTACGCTTTTTATCATTGCTCTTTTATTATAGTCACTTTTTAAGAATTATTTTTGTTTTTTTTTATTAATGATTATCACTTTTATTAGTATTGTTACTGCTGACATTATTACTGATGCTTTCACCATAATCTTTATATTACCTCTCCAACACGTAACCTATACACCGGCACCCGAGTAATTGAATCTGGGAGGGGATAATTGCTTTTTTTTTGAGGGACCAAACGGGGCCCAGTTCTGGCCCCTAAGCCGCCTATCGGGGTCCCTTGAGCTCACAGAACCCTTACAATATATATATATATATATATATATATATATATATATATATATACATATATGTGTGTATGTACAGTGTCCGCAGAAAAAAAAAATCCACAAAATGTTTCCTAATCAGTTACGTGTTTCCTTCGCCCAGCAACTCTCTGAGACCCCGACCAGCGCGGCCAGAACCGGAAAACCTAAGTGCTCTCTGAGATGGCCATCAGAGCTCATTTGCAATTGACTGTGCTATTGCCTTCCTCCCCTCTTTTTTTTTCTTTTTTTTTTTAGGCAATTTTCACTGCCCATAACTACATCTGTGACCTCTACTATCGATCGTCAAACGCTAAAAAATGGAAATACAGACTCTCTGAATCCAGCAGGAGCAGGCTGTCGCTGCCATCCAAGTAGCTGATATCGGGGTGTCTTGCAATCGGATATTCTAGAGACCGTCGCCATTCGGCTGTTGGCGCTAGGCTGGCAGAAGTCAATTTCAGTCGTGGATTATTTGGCAAGAGACACCAATATTGGGAGTTGCATGCATATTGAAAGATGAAATTCATGAATTAAAACAAGAGCAAAAAGAGAATCCAAAAGGTGAGCCAAGTAAAGTAAATCAGGAAGAAGAGAAAAAGCTGTTTTCTGAAATAGTAAGGCAAAAATCAGATAAACAGGTCAAAAATACTCTAAACAATGATATTTCAGACACTGAACAACCAAAAGAAGATGATGAGGCTCACTGGAAGGTTGTCGGCTACAAAAAGAAGCAACCTAAACCAAAACAACCTACAAAAGAAAAGTCAGAGAAGAAAAATGAAGATACATTCAAAGCAAATAGTCTCTTTATATACAATATAGAAGAAAAAGAAGAAAATGATCCTGAAATCAGGAAAACAAATGATATGAAAATTATAGATGATATAACAAAATTGAACCTCAGTGAAATTATCAAAGTTGAGAGTGCCTTTAGAGAAGGCAAATATTTAAAGGAGGCTTTGAGACCAAGGCCAATTAAGGTCGAATTAGAAAATGAAAAACAGAAATGGAAACTGATTGAAAAGAATATGAAACTAAAGGAAATTGACGAATATAAAGAAGCATGGATATCACCGGACTTGAGCTATGAAAAAAGGCTAAGTTAAAAGACTGATAGATAAGCTAAGAGAAAACAGAAAAGAAGACGGAGCAGGAAAACACGCATATCACCAGCAATAGACAAAGACATAGGTATGCGAAGTATACCTATTTGAACAAAGGCAGGTGATGAAACGCCCACCGCTACACCGGGGGAAGGTCCAGCTCCCCTCAAATAGACGGAAATGATATCAACTATCTAACAACAATAGGTAATGTAGACACGCAAAGAAATAATTTATTCGAGACTCGCATATTATTAAATATACAGGGATTATATCCAAAAAGTAACCAGACAAAACCCACACATCTAGAGGACATGGCAAAGATCAACAATTATTCAATGACAGCTCTTACAGAAACTCATGTAAATGAAGACATATGAAGACATTAAAGTTAATAACTATGAGCTAATAAGGAAAGATAGAAATAAGAGAGGCTGAGGAGGAGTAGGTCTTTACATCATGAAAGAATTAGCTACTAGAATGGATATTGTAATCGAATACTCTAATAATACAGTAGAAATACTAGGGGTATTGACAAGAGATACAAAAGAGCTATACATTATTTTATACAGACCTCCTGGAACAACAGAAACATTTCTCAATGAATCACTAGGCATTATTATTAATTACATTGTAAATGCAAGGGAAATTAAAGCTATTATGATACATAGCGATTTTAATATCTCCTTTATCGACTGGGAGACAAAGAAAATAAAGATAGGAGCAAATGCCACTAAAGATGAAAAACAACAAGCGAGAATGCTTTTAGATTTTAAAGAAAATCTTTACCTTAACCAAACCATCAAAATTCCAACAAGAGAGGAAAATATACTGGACTTTGTTCTCATTAGTATAGGGGAAGATATACACAACATATCATCAACTTAAACAGCTCAATCAGACCACAACGTAATTGAAATGACAATAAGTTGAAAAATCAGAAAAATAGTGAAAAACAGATAGCCGAAGCAGAACAGAAATTGGGCCTCTTGAGAATAATAGTGCATTGGTAACTGATTCATAGGAAATGGATGAATTACTCAAATTGCAATATGACGAAGTCTATAGTGTCCCAATAATATAAGAATTATTATCAGACCCACAACAACATTTTAGTATTATTAGTAACAAAGATGAATGCCTCACTGACTTCATATTGAATGAAAAAGATATTCTTGAAGCAGTAAGTGAAATCTCAACAAACTCAGCAGCTGGACCAGATGAAATCCCAGCAATCTTTAAAAAAAAAACTGCAAAGAAACCATAGCAAAGCCATTGGTAACTTTGTGGAGGATATCTTTGGACATGGGATTATCCCCAGCTTACTGAAAGAGTGTACTATAATTCCAGTATATAAAGGTGGAAACAAAGCTCATGCCAAATATTATAGACCAGTAACACTGACATCTCATATAATAAAAATATTTGAAAGGGTAGTGAGGAAAAAAAATCGTCCAGTATTTAGACAGAGAAAACAAGATAAATCCCGGGCAACATGGATTCAGAAGTGGTAGATCGTGTTTATCACAGATCCTGACACACTTCGAACACATGCTAAGGGACCTAACTGAAAATAGAGAAGGTGATGTAATATACCTAGACTTTGCAAAAGCTTTTGACAAAGTAGATCACTGTATTCTATTACATAAGATTAAAGACCTTGGAATCGGGGGAAAAGTTGGAAGATGGATTTACAACTTCTTAATAAATCGTAAACAAAAAGTACAAATTAATGGGTTTTACTCGAAAGAAACGACTATTATGAGTGGGGTGCCACAAGGGACCGTTCCTGGGCCATTGTTATTCCTTATTATGATTGGTGACATTGATAATGGTGTGAAACACTCGAGAGTAACATCATTTGCAGATGATACAAGAATAAGTATACCCATAGATATACTAGATAATGAAAACAAACTTAACTACTACATACCATCTGTAAGTGGGCATATAATAATAATATGAAATTCAATGCAGATCAATTTGAAATCATAAGATATAGTCCAACTGGAAATTTAAGAGCAGGATCATATTTTGTCGAAGGTGTGGAGACTGAGGAGAAAAAAAGTAGTAAAAGATCTAGGACTCTATATGAGTAATGACATGAGTTTCAGTTACCATACAGAGCAGATTGTCAACAAGGAAAAGTTATGAGTGGATGGGTAATGAGGACTTTTAACACAAGAGACCCAGAACGCCTTTTACCACTACGGAAAACATTAGTGACCCCAAGATTAGAATACCAGTGCCAAGTATGGAGCCCAAATCTTACAAAAGATATAATGTTGATAGAACAAGTCTAAAGAATCTTTACACGCAAGTTGGATAATATGATGGGTCTAAACTATTGGGAAAGATTTTTAAAAAATGATAATAATAAGACTGTACTCACTACAAAGGCGGAGAGATACTTCATTATATATGTGTGGAAATTATTGAAAACTTAACACCAAACTCAATACCTGTTGAAGGAGGGGGAATTAAGATAAGTTAAATGAATGGTAACAGTAGTCAGAACGTAAAGTTAAAGTATATGATTATATGAAATATGTAAACATTAATTCCCCAGGCAAAAACATGCTTGAAGAAAAATGCAAAAACAAAGTTTCCTAATAAACGGACCTAAATTGTTTAATAGCATATCGAAGGATATAAGAAACCTAAATCAGTGCAGTGTTGAAGTGTTTAAAAGAAAACTAGATAAATGGCTACATTCTGTACTAGATGAACCACCGTGTGGTAGTGAAAGAACGAGGGCTGAATCAAATTCCATCCCTTATCAAATTCAGTTGCTTGCAACTGACAAAAAACGGGCGGTCCCCCAAGATGGGCCTGGCATGAGCCACTAACAGGGCTCATGCTGTAACTACCACCAAGTAACCAAGTAAGTAACACCATGACCTGTAATATATTAATTCTGACGCGAGATATGTTCCATGTTCGCCAAACTTTATTACTTGTGTTAAGTAGTTATCTTATCTAGTGCATATACCTTTAATATAGGATGTTACAAGAGATACATTACTTTCCATGATCACTTCATAAGTTCCCACAACACATCTACCCGTTCTCACCACCCGCATTTCCTTCTCCAGAGGCATTGTGTCTGTGCATGCGCCTGATGGTATCATTGCCACTACTAATATGTCCGTTGAGATCTCCGCCAACAATATATCTTTCACTTTCTTTGGCCTTTTCCATTTCTTCTTGTAATTCCAACCAAAAATGTTTCTTTTCCTCATCTGTGCAATTGGTTTGTGGTGCATATTGGTCATTTTTTCTGTACACTTCCGTTACCAAGTTTTTTTTAATTTCTTTTGGTAAAATTTTTCCAAAGCCATTTCTCCCTTCTTTATTTGGTCCTCCATATACAAGTTTATAGCCATCTCCTAGTTCCCCTGCCTTGTTTCCAGACCATCTTGCTTCCTGTACACACATGACGTCCACCCTTCGGCTTTTCATTAGGTCAGCTAAAGCTCGGCCTTATCTAGTCATGGTCCCTACATTTAACGTCCCAATTCTCAATTTTTGAGATAACTTCTTCGGCCGCACCCATTTATGATGCGGTAGCCCTCGCTGGTCCACAGAGTTATGGCGATTTAGCTGCGGCTCGCTTACGGGCGACGTCCTAGCATTATCTTCCATTTGTATAAGGCTTATTTCATAGAAAGTTTTGCCATTTGTTTATGTTTTTCCTGACTCCAACCCTCGCTATTTATCCGGGCTTGGAACCTGCACTGAGTTGGTCTTATATATACTGTATATAATAATAATAATAATAATAATGATAATAATAATAAATCTTAGGATCAATGTTGCCGGAAGAAACATCCTTTTTCTCAGCCTTGAGATAACTAAAACTTTCTTCGGTGTAAAACAGAAACAATCTTCAAAAACTTCTTTATTAAAATTTGGAACCAAACGTTTCGAGCGTTCATACACTCATCTTTAGTGGACTTAACTGTAAAAATGGATTTAAAATTATCCTTCAATAATAAGTACAAAAAAATGTAACATATTTACATGTTAATGGTGGTGATTGTCATCGGAGCAAACAAGAGTTACAAGATTGAATAATTATCATATCAAGTAATGTTACATGAACAATTGTTATATCATACAAAAGAAAATGTTACAAGGGCAAATATTGTACAAGGGTTATATTCAAAATTTAATTAAATAATTTCAGTAATGGTCGAGAACACTTATATACAATGGTCGTGAAACAACAAGTTATATAGTTAAAGGTTGAAATTACAATTAAATGTTACAAAACCTTTTACAAAACATTAAAGCAATCCTATGACTTTAAAATAAATGTAATGACTAAGCAATATCACAGAGAAATTGATAAAACCGATAGGTGAAAACGTGTGACTAGGGCCCAAGCGTCCGAGTGACAGAAGCCGGTTGGACAAAAAGTCTTAAAACATGAAAGTTACTTCTTAATACCTTCAAATGTTATATATAAAGGTACAAGAACACTGCATAAGACAATTTGAGTAACTGGGAATAATACTAACCAAAAAAGACAAAGCAGAACAATGAGAAATACAGGAGTTTAACGTCCATGTCTAGACCTCAACGAGGCAGTGGAGCGTCTGGGCGTTCCGAGAGACAAACAAAATCCTATCGGAATGCGAAAAAGAGAAAATGGGATAATGGAATACTATTTTAAAATTTCAATATCAGTAGAAGATGAATATTCATTGAGATTTGGTTTTAATTTCCAAATCCAAAGGCTTTCCAGTATATTCAAATCATAATCTGTATGTGCTGAGTCTAGAATTTCAAAAGAGTCATAGTCAAATGAGTGACTGTTTGTTGAAGAATGGCTCCTTATTGAGGACTTTGTTGGGTTTGATAATCTTAAGTTGTTATTCCTAAAAGAAAAACTTTATGTTTTTCGATACGCATAAACAAATTGCGAGAAGTTTTTCCTACATAAGTAGCGTTACAGCTATTACAGGTGAATTTATAGACGACAGAAGAACGTAAAGATTTAGGAATTTTGTCCTTGAATTTGAATAAACTGCCAATGGTTAAGGAAGAAGTATAAATGACCTTTAATTTAACAGTGGAGTAACTATAATGGACAATCCTTGTTAATTTTCTTTCCAAATTATGACTAAATGAACCAAGATATGGAAGTTTAATATAAAGAATATCTTTGAGTACTGTAGGAGTGGTCATGGGTATCATTAATTTATTCAACGTTCTTTTTACAAAGTTATGTATGAAATTCAGGGGGAACCCATTTTTTCCAAGAATATCCAAAATATGAGTAATTTCATTAAGGAAGATCAAAAAGTTCTTTGAAATCTTGTATGCTCTATATACGCAAATACAAATAAGATTACTCTTATATTTCAGAGGTATGTAAGAATCAAATTTAGTAGTTAATCCTGTATAAGTTGGTTTTATGTAGATTGACGAGGTAAAACAGTTATTTTCACGAGAAATTTTAACATCCAAAAAAGGGAGGCTCCCATTTTTTTCCACATGAGAGAATTTTATATTAGGGTGTTTAGCATTCAAGTAATCAAGAAATCTAGTGATACTGTCTCTGGATTTGAAAAGCAGTAATGTGTCATCAACATATCTAAAATAGTGGCAAGGTTTAAAACTTTCGGGGCAGTTATTAAGCCAAATACTTTCAAAATGACATATAAAAATGTTAGCAAGAGTTGGACCTAAAGGGCTACCCATTGCAACTCCTTCAATTTGTTTGTGCAATTTACCATTAAAATAAAACAAAATGTCCTTAGTGACTATGTCAAGAAGTTTTTCCTTGAAGTTTAATTTATCTAATCCCTGGATTTCAAATTTGTCTTTAAAAAGAGTCCATAATAATTGACAAGGTTTCGTCGAGAGGGACATTAGTGAAAAGGTTGGTGACGTCAAAACTCGCTAATACAAATGCATCAGCATTACTAATATTCATTAAATCATTCAAAAAAGTGAAGGTATTCTGAATGGTGTAACTATTGATAGTGAGACTTTTTAGAATAGGAATGAAAAATTTTGACACGTTATGATTTATAGTTCCAATGGCAGAGAGGATAGGCTTCAAGGGGACATTAGCTTTGTGAATCTTTGGGAGTCCATATAGAATACCAGGTCTAGAGCCCGAGGTGAAAAGGGAGGAGTACGTTGAGTCATCTATAATGTGCTCTTTCTTTAGTTTTCTAAGCAAGGAATTTAGTCTATCTTCATTTTTAATAATCAGAGATTTGTTATTCAATTCAATAAACTTAGTTTTATCATCCAGAATATCTTAAATTTTCTTAATATAGTCTACTTGATTTAATAAAACAATACCCTGTCCCTTGTCTGGTTTCGAGATGATGACGTCCCTATTTCCACCTAATTCCTCTAGGAGTCGAAGGTCTGAATCTGTTATGCCATCATCAATTTTTTCCTTTTGGTAGGAATAGTAAAGAGAGAATGCAAGGTTTTTTATGACTGATTTAATATGATTTCCAGTTTCGGGAAAAAATATTGGAAGGCTTATGATGACTTAAAGATCGGAATAATTTTTCAAAAGATAAAAAGAAATTAGAGAACTTAAGTTTCAGAGGAGGCATACCAAATTTCAGACCTTTGGCTAGTAAACATCCTTTTTCTCAGCCTTGAGATAACTACAACTTTCTTCGGTGTAGAAAACAGAAACAATCTTGAAAAACTTCTTTATTAAAATTTCGAACCAAATGTTTCGAGCGTTCATACACTCATCTTCAGTGGATTTAATCGTAAAAAAGGATTTAAAATTATCCTTCAATAATAAGATATATATGTGTGTGTATATATATATATGTACAATGTATATTTATATATATATATATATATATATATATATATATACATATATATACACATATATGCATATACATATGTACACATATGTGTATATATGTATATATGCAAAAATATATGCACACACACATATATATATATATATATATATATATATATATATATATATATATATATATGCATATATGTATATATACAAATACATGTTTACATATATATACACACAATATGTATACATTTATACATATATTTATGTGTGTATATGTATAGAGATATACAGATAGATAGATTTATATACACACATAAATGTATACATGTATAAATTATTATGTGTATATATAATTAAATAAATAAATATATATATACATATATATACATATATATATATGTATTTATATGTATATATATATATATATATATATATATATATATACACACACATATACATATGTGTGTGTGTGTGATATTTATATATATTTATAAATGTATGTAGATGTATGTGTGTGTGGGGGGGGGGGGGTGGAGGGATAGAGATAGAGAGGTGGAGAGAGAGAGAGAAAGTGTGTGTTAGAATAATTAAAGATTATGATAGAATAAGAATGCATATAATTTTATATCTACTGTTTATACCTCAGAAGAATACCTCATGTTTAATTTAGTTACCCCCGAAATGAATGTTTTCTTTTATATACGCCACCCTACGGCAATATTTACAAGTGTAATGTAAACAACCCTCTTCTCTCCACGGACTTCTCCCCGAATACACGCATATACGCAGTAGCTGTGTTTCTCTGATCCCCACATCAATTATCTGTACATTGACAAGCCAAACTTCCTTATTTCACGCATAGAAGATGACATCTTCCACCACCTCAACAGGTTATGGGCCCAGAATTAAGGAATTTGATGGTAATGCAGATAATTATGATTTGTGGGAAGAAAAATTCACAGGGGCTCTCCGAGTTCTGAAACTACATCTTGCTTTTGATAAGTATGCAAGCAAACGCCCAAATGATTATGATTTGGAAGAGGCCAAGGAAACAATCTATGCACACTTAACAGGTTGTCTTGACAGAACGTCACTTGGCATGATAAAGCGTGAAGCGAGGGGAGATGGAGTGAAAGCATTGACATTGCTACGAAAACACTACCTAAGAGAAACACAACACAGATTGTTTGCTCTATGGAGATCATTCATAAACAAAAGGATGGATGATGTCAGTGTTACAGCATATCTTACGTCTATAGATGCTGTTCTCAGGGAAATAGATGAACACAATATTGATGGTATTTTAGTAGTACGAACACTGGATGGACTTCCAAAGAAGTACGAAAATGTTGATGTAGCTAACCAGCGTAATCCTCCATACCAGTACAGTGAATTAAAGATAGCATTGTTAAGTCAAGAGGATCGTCTGAAGGATACTTCTAGCACAGAGTGTCATGAATGTCAACAACAACAGTACAGTGAAACAGAAGAAATGTTTCAAGTGTGGTGAACCAGGCCATTTTGCATCAAAATAGAGCAAAGGAAGTAAGTTCCAGAGAGTGAACAATCCTCAAAATGCTAGAAACTGGTGTGACTTTCATAAATCTAGAACTCACAGTAACAGTGAATGTAGAGTGAAGAATCCTAAGAAGAATAGTAATTCAGTAAACTCAGTAAATGACAAAAGTGAAGAACAAAATCAAGTGTATTCTTTTCATGCAACACACTCATCAAGGTTTCATACTGTTGGGGAGACCAACACTGAGCTGTATGATTGTGGAAAACAGAATGTAGCTAGCTTAGAAGAAGGCTTCTTAATGATTGACAGTGGCTGCACTTCACATATTGAGAAAACTGAACCAAAGTTAGTGATATTTCAAGAATCCTTTGAGCCACAAAAACATTACATAGAGCTGCAGACGGCCAAAGACAACAAGGAACAGTGAAAGGAGTCGGTGATGTGAAAGACTTCATACAGGATCAAGACGGAAACTCACGAAGCATTCTACTAAAAGATGCATTATACATACCAGGATTCAAACTAGCTATCATGTCAGTTTGGATGGCTATCAAGAGTGGACATACTGTTACTTTCTCACCTGAAGGCAGTACTCTAACTACCAAGGATGGCAGGATATTCGACACTGTGGAGAAAAACAAGTTATTCTATCTACGTAGAGGTAAGCCACACACTGGTTCTCAGATAGATAGATTTAACAAAGTCCATGTAGGGGAAGCCAAACACACCCTAGAGGAGTGACAAAATCCTAGGTCATTGCAATGTGGCTGATGTGTAAAAACTTGAAGCAAATGTTGACAGAATGCATATAATAAGGAAAGATAAGTTCAACTGTACCACATGCACACTAGGTAAGATGACACAGTATAGGAGTAAAGAACCTGACAAAAAGGCCCAACAGCCTTTAGATTTAGTCCACTGTGATGTAGTTGGTCCTGTAAACCCACCAGCACGAGGAGGTTACAGGTACAGCATCTCATTTATTGATGACTACTCCGGAGCTCTTAGAATTTACCTAATTAAAAGTAAGAGTGATACTGTGACAGCTATGAAGAGATACCTTGCAGAAACAGCACCATATGGGAAAATTAAACGCCTAAGATGTGACCACGGAACAGAGTTTACGAACAAGGAGTTCAGAACACTCTTAACGGAGAACAAGATTAGACAAGAGTTCTCTGCACCTTATTCACCACATCAGAATGGCACAGTTGAGAGATCACACAGGTCAATATTTGACATGGCTCGCTGTTTGCTGATTGAGTCAAAATTACCTAAGGATATGTGGAGTTATGCTGTGAAGACTGCCTGTTACATCAGGAATAGGTGCTATAACTCCAGGACTCAAAAGACCCCAGTAGAAATGCTTACTGGAAGACGGCCAAACATAAGCAAAATGAATATCTTTGGAACAAGATGTTTTGCATATGAACAAGAGAGTAAGAAACTAGATCCAAGGAGTAAGGAGGGAGTATTTGTGGGCTATGATGATCAAAGTCCAGCCTACTTGATATACTTTCCTGATACTCAGACTATAAGAAAGGTAAGAATAGTCAAATTTGTGGATAACTCATCTTGCAAGACAGAATCCTCAAGTGCCGAGCAAAGCTTGAGTGACGACTACATTTTGGTGGAGACGAGGCTCCAGCAAAAACTACTTCAAGCGGCCCAAGATGAGACGCCAGCTGACGCTGATGGGGACAGGAAATGTCCAGTTAAAGACCAAGAAGGAATACCAGTGGATGAAGATACAGAAAGAAGATACCCATCCAGAGAAAGAAAGAAACCCTCAAGGTTAGATGACTATGTTACAGATGATCAGGACGACAGTATCTCCAGCGTGACACATACTAGCCTTATACATCACTGCTATCGAATGTCACATGACCCAATACCAGTCACCTACCAAGAAGCTATAGCATCTCCAAAGGGACATCAATGGAAGAAAGCCATGAATGAGGAGATTGCTTCACTACAGGACAACACCACCTATGAACTCACTTCACTACCGAAGAATCGCACAGCAGTGGGTGGAAGATGGGTGTATCAAGTGAAACCTGGACCTAACAGTAAAAGAAAATTCTACAGGCAAAGATTACATTGAAGTGAATCAAACTATATACTTGGAAAAGACTTTAGACAGACTTAGAATGTCAGATTGTCATGTAAGAAACACATGTGAATTAAGTATTGTTAACACTTCTACTGTAGAATCAGATGTATTGGCTGATGCAACTCTTTACAGATAGTTGGTAGCCTTATATATATGACAGGTACCAGACCAGACATATGCCATTCAGGAGGCAAAGTTCTTAAAACAAATAATGTATGATCTATTTGGATTTAAGATTAAGTCAGTAGATTTAGGAGTTGACAACCAAGGTGCTATTAACCTAGCCAAAAACCCCATAAATTACCAAAGGTCAAAACATATTGACATTCGTTACCATTTCATTAGAGATGAAGTGAAGATGGGTAATGTGAACTTATTCTTTGTACCTACCAGAGAGAATCCAGCTGATATATTTACCAAACCTGTATCTCAGAAGAAGTTAAAAGATTTTAAGTTTATCAGGGGATAGATTCTCTCATACATTATAACCAATCTTTAATTAAGAGGGGGTGTTAGAATAATTAAAGATTATGATAGAATAAGAATGCATATAATTTTATATCTACTGTTTATACCTCAGAAGAATACCTCATGTTTAATTTAGTTACCCCCGAAATGAATGTTTTCTTTTATATACGCCACCCTACGGCAATATTTACAAGTGTAATGTAAACAACCCTCTTCTCTCCACGGACTTCTCCCCGAATACACGCATATACGCAGTAGCTGTGTTTCTCTGATCCCCACATCAATTATCTGTACATTGACAAGCCAAACTTCCTTATTTCACGCATAGAAGATGACATCTTCCACCACCTCAACAGTGTGCATGTATGGGTGTGTGGGTGGATGAGTGTGTGCGTGTATGTATAGACACAGACACACAGGTACACAGACTTACTCACACAATTTCACACGCTATTGCTCGTACATTTTTTTCAGGTTTTTATGTCTGACAGAGCGTACTTAGTAGATCAATGATTAAAAACAACGAAGAGGCTCATTCTACTTTGGATTTAGAGAGTGAAGTTAAATGAATGGTAACAGTAGTCAGGAACGTAAAGTTAAAGTATATGACTATATGAAATATGTAAATATTAAATCTATATGTATGATACATTAAAGATACGCATATATGAACAGTGTTTACACACAAAATATGGAAGATTTATATATAAACACACGATTCCTCTCATCCCGTTTGTGTTGATGGAGCTTAGACTGAATTACCAATCGCGCGTTCGTGAAATGGTTGTCAATTTTTTAACAAGGAACAACCACAACAACTGATTCATACCAAAATTGAACTATCATTTGTTAGTTCTACCTATGACTGTAGTTTCTCTTATGAATTTGTCGTTTGGACACTTTTGCGTTCTAGAATACCACTTTCGTGACTTGCAGCCGTATTCTATAACGTTTTCTGCGTGTCGTGGCCATGTCATGTTCATGTTATGTCCATGTCGTGTTCATGTAACGAAGGCGGTATTCTAGGACGCAAAAGCGCGGCACGTTCGCGTCAACTGCTTCAGGTTTACCAACCGTTCCAAAGTTAACCCACTTATTAATTAACCACATCGACATGTTTCGGATGAATGGGGAAGCAAACCACTGTCCCGGTTACACGACAAATTCATAAGAGAAACTACAATCATAGGTAGCACTAAAAATCCATAAGATAATTCAATTTTGGTATGAATCAGTCCGTTGTACTTGTTCCTAGTTAAAGAAAAAAATTGACAACCAATTCACGAACAGCGCTGTTGGTAATTCACTCTACGCTCGATCAAAACAAACGGATGTGAGAGGACCGTGTGTTTATGAACAGATCTCCTTATTTTTATCTTTGTATATACTGTACATATATGCGCATTTTTAATATATCATGCATATAGATTTAATGGATACATATTTCATATAATTATATGCTTTAATTTTACGTCCCTGACTACTTTTACCATTCATTTAACTTCACTCTCCTTCGAAAAGTCCGCCAAAAGGTAAACAAACTCAAAATCAGCAGAGAATCCATGTTTTCCTAAAAGAGTTTGTAATCCGTGTCTAGGACAATGATGCCTAATATAACCAATATAGGTATTACTTTTCAAACGTAGTATGCTCATATGAAGTATTGGTAAGAAAAAGTACAGTAAAAATATTATTTTTTTCACTCGTGTAACTATCGTGACAAGCCTACCCCCTTGCCACGGAGTTTCCACGATTGTTCCAATACTTTACACGCATTTGCCACGAATTTGCCACGCTTTTGCCGCGAACCCGCGCTTCTAGAATAAGAATCGCGGCATGTTCATGTCATGTACACGGCGCGCTTAGGGACTTAGAATATGGCTGATAGACACATGGACATAACATTGCTACGCAGAAAATATCCTAGAATACGGCTGTTTATTAAATAATTCGCCCTTCAGGAAATTATGTATATAAGAAATACATTTCAGACCAAAAAGTTACCAGGCTATAATGAAACAAAAATTCTCGAAAATGCTGTTGTATTTGCTCTGTTTATCCTAACTCATAAAATAGAATGTTACATGATATTTCATTCCATGGGCTGGTGGTCCATGACTTGGATCGAGTTATGAACCACTGCTCAGGACGAGTAAGAAATAGGTACATCGAGTCGTGATCACAGGCTATTTTTAGAATATGTAAAGGGAGTACAACAATGTGGTGCATTTAACAAGAGGTTAGCCAGACGGAAATTTGTTATGCATCTTGACAATTCTTAGTCATCAGATTATTCTGCACTTATCAACGAGTTTGCCCCCAAAGTTGTAACAAAGGAAAGCTTGCTGGTCAAATGTGTGATGGAAGTTTATTTTTCATCCTGGTCTGACATCAAAATAGGGAGGAAATCTCACTATTACCAAGTCACACTCTTCGAGACAGCCACATCAAGTGGTCCAAAGGAATCTGGACTTTGATAAAATAAACTTGAAATAAAGGTAGTGGGGAAAATACTAAACGTCAAGTAATTATTTATATAATATATTTTGATGATACTGCTAGAGCTGGTAGGCCCCAGAGGCATATGCATTACAGGCTTTATTATTTTAAATTTATAAAAG
>NW_028234407.1:35302219-35304719 GCF_977035675.1 Penaeus japonicus | reverse complement strand
CACTCTAAAACACTCTCACTCAACATCAATAACTCCTACACACACCCAAAAAACACTAGCCAATCTCCCACCACCTCATCAACAATAACTCCACACAACTCTAAATACCCCACACAACCACCACAACATCCTATCACACACTCAAACTTACTGATCAAATAAAAACTACTACATAGTCCACCCACCCACCCCACACCCTACCCCCCCCATATCAACACACACTCACACACACTCTTCACACTAAAACTCACACAAACACATCTCTATCGCATCCTCGCACTCTCCACACCCACCCGCACACCCACACACACACTCACTCACACACACACACCACACAAACCACCCACTACAAACACTACATCACACACAAACCTCTCCAAAAAACACACTCACACAATCTCTCACACATGACATATACACACACACCCACATACACACCTCACAGATAGATAGATAGAGAGGTGAGAGAGAGATGGAGAGTGAGGAAGATGAGAGCTATGAATTAGGGAGAATATATAGTTTCTCCCACCGCACAACAATAACAAACACAGTCACGCTCCACGCACACCTGCACACGTCACACGCACACCTATCGCACTCACTCACACCCCACATACAACACAACCCCCACACACTCACTCACACTAACACAACTCACAACTCACAAATAGTTTTGTGCACAACACACACTATATATCAACTAAAAACACCTCAAGCACTTCTAGATCGCACGCAATTGACAACCAGTAATCCACAACCACTCAAAAATACACAAACATATCTAAAAACTAATCACTCACAAGACAAAACCACTAGAGTAGAGATAGAGACCACACACACTCCACACTCACTATCCCACCACACACCCACATCAGAAACACTAAAACACACACGCACTCCTACGCACATCAGCCGCACCAGCCCCACGCACGACCATGACCCTAGCCCAACACCCCTAAAAGTTCTGCGTCCCCCTGGACCCACTTAGCCACCAATAAAACTTCCAACAGAGTCTACGACTAAAGACACTTGATCTACATCCCCATTCAGGCCCCTTACCGTTTTTCTAACTGTACTTTAGGGAAACTGCTCGATTTGACAGACCAATTGCTAAAGCTGTTGGCACCCGCTCCTTCTCCTAGGGAGCGCTCTAACTTGTCACTTGGGAAGGTGGCTCTACGACAAGATCGACGTATTAGTAATCTATTCTAGAGGTGTTTGCCAGTTTTCAATTTATGGGGCTGCTCTATTAAATGGTGTCTACAATAGGGAGGCCTGGGCACACATCTATGACGAGGTGCTCGACCGAACGGCTTTTTGTGTCTCTCTAAGCAACACAATTTCCAATGATCTTTGGGTAATGACAGATAAGATATATATATAAATATATATAAAAAAAATTAACGGAAAAAGATAAATGAGTGAGGGCAGTACCGGACGCCAGTTACCAGATGTACGATGTTGTGGCCCGGGAAACTGACCATGCAACATTTTTATATTATGATAGTACAAATACTCTAAATGACATTGCCGTTGTTTCTTAACATGTTTTTATGATTTATTTCTGCTGAGTGAAATTATTATAATAATTTACAAGATATTCAACATTGGCTATGTGTTTCGAGGTTACATGATTTTGCTATTTTGCTTAGCCAAAACGTTCTCGCCACAAAATTTCGCTTCTCTCTCTATCTCTCTTCCTCTCTCTCTCTCTCTTCATTCTCCTCGCTCCTCTCCTTCTCTCTCTCTCTCCTCTCTTTTCTCCTCTCTCTTTCTCTCCCTCTCTCTCCTCTCTCTCTCTCTCTTCTCTCCTCTCTCCTCTCTCATTCTCTCTCTCTCTTCTCTCTCTTCCTCTTTCATTCTCTTCCTCTTCTCCTCTCTCTCTTAGCCTTCTCTCTTTCTTCATTCTCTCTCTTTCTCTCTTCCTCTCTCTCTCTCTTCTCTCTCCTCCTCTCTTCTCTCTCTATCTCATCTCCTCTTCTCTCCTCTCATTTCTCCTCTCCTCTTCTCTCTCTCTCTCCTCCTTCTCTCCTCTCCTTCTCTCCTCTCTTATCTCTCTCCTCCTCTCTCCTCGCTCTCTCTCTCTCTCTCTCTCTCCTCTCTCTCCCTCTCTCTTCCTCTCTCTCTCTCCTCATTCCGCTCTCTCTTTCATCATTCTCTCTCTCTCTCTCTCACTCACTCTCTCTCTCCTTCCTCTCTATCTCTCTCTCTTTTCCTCTTCTCACTCTCTCTCCTCTCTCTCTCTCTCTCTCTCTCTCTCTCTCTCTTCTTTCTCTCTCTCTTCCTTTCTCTCTCTCTCTCTGTCTTTCTTTCTCTCTCTCTCCTCTCCTCTCTCCTCTCTCTCTCTCCTCTATTCTCCCTCTCTCTCTCTCTCTCGCACTCTCTCTCTTTCCTCTCTCCCTCTCCTCATTCTCATTCTCCTTTTCCTCTCTCTCTTCTCTCTCTCGCTCTTACCTTACTCTCTCTCTCTCTTCTCCTCCTCCTCTCATTCTCTCTCTCT
>NW_028234407.1:35292219-35297219 GCF_977035675.1 Penaeus japonicus | reverse complement strand
TGAATTCAGCACCAGGATCAGTGAACATCGAGCCGACGTCCGTCACCACAGAACATCCAACGCCATGGTGGTACACGTAGATGAAGCGGGACATCTACCGGACTGGAAACGTGCCAAAGTGATCCATGAAGGATTAAATCAATTAAAAATAAAAATGATGGAAGCTGCATACATCGCGACGGAGGAGAACATGAACACAGGTCACTTCAAATTATCCAAGGTCGCGGCAACGTCTATCATGCGGACAACGAGCGAGAGGTCATGGAAATCAGCTGGGTCGTCAGCTCCTGACTAATATATATATGTTCATGTTACCTTGATGTAACATGTAGTTCTAAAGACAGGATAAACCGAAATACGTAAATTACATCTCTTGTGATGTGAAATTATTCAGTCTTTTATATATAAATAAATAAATATATATATATATATATATATATATATATATATATATATATATATGTATATATATATATATGAGTAATAACACACACACACACACACACACATACATAATATATATATATATATATATATATATATATATATATATATATATATATAATATATATATATATATATATATATATATATATATATATAATATATATATATAATATATATATTATATATATATGTACATATATATATATATATATATATATTATATATATATATACATATATACATATGTATATATATATATATAATATATATATATATAGATAGAGTATATATATATGTGTGTGTGTGTGTGTGTGTGTGTGTTTATGTGTGTGTGTGTTTCTGTATATATATATATATATATATATATATATATATATATATATATATATATATATATATATATATATATATATACATATATATATATAATATATATTATATATATATATATTATATATATATATATATATATATATATATATATTTATATATGTACATATATATGTATATATATATATTTATATATGTATATATATATATATATATATATATATATATATATACTATAATATATATATATATATATAATATATATATATATATATATATATATATATATATATATATATATATATATATGGTGTTGGTGGGTGCTAAGGTTCAGAAAGCCCTTAAGGGAAAGAAAGCCGCAAAGAAGAAGAGTTTTTCGAACAGATGTGAGCAGACAATCGATGAGTATAAATGTAGGGGGAGGAATCCTAAGGGCGGTTGTAGGAGCCGCGTGAGAGCAAGTCTCGCGCTTCCTGTTTCGGCACAAAAGTGTAATTAAGGGTTCGATTACCAATGACAGCGCAGAGCTAAAGTAAATGAAATAATTGTCAGTGTAATCAACGTTCAAATATCATGGCCAAAGCTGTAACCATCTATCCTGACCCAAGGGGAAGTCTGAAGATGTATTGCATTAGCAGCTCTCGTTAGGTAAAAGGGGCAACAACAAATAACTCCACAAAAAGAAACATAATCAAATTCAAAATTCAAAGTTTGGCTTGATGTCCAAGCGCCTGATGCCATTGATAATTCAGGAGATGTTCTTTCAATTTTATCTTAGATGTATTTAGGTTAGAAATATTTCTAAGATGTTGTGGCAGATGGTTCCAGATCATTGGTCCTCAGATCTGCATATTTCTTGCTCCTGTTTTCGTATTTGATCTTTTGACATACAGAGATGTTTTTTGTCTTGTTTTCACTCCTGTTAAACTGGCTATTGTTTGTGTAGGTAAAAGCCAATGTGGGTAATTTCCTTGTATAATTTTGTGGATTAGTATACTTGTGTCATAATTGTATTTTTGTCGGATTTTTAACCATTTTAGTTTGTTTATGTGTAGTGTTATGTGGTCGAATTTGTATGCATTTCCTATTGCTACTCTTGCAGCAAAATTTCATAGTTTTGCGTTTTTTGTATCTGTATTTTGTTTGTTGAACCTCAGATGTTTAGGCAGTAGTTAACGATATTGAGGGCTAGTGTTTGTACGACAGTGATTCTTGTTTCTGTAAGGATTTTGTCTATGTGATTTATGTATATCAAGGTAGCCATTACTTCCCTATAGATGTAGTCAATGTGTGTTTAAAAAGTCATGTATCTGTCTATGTGTACTCCTAGATTTTTGACTGAGGTGCTCGGTTTTATGAAGCAACCTCCAAATTCTATAGTTGTATCTGTGGGGATTTTGGCAATGTTTTGACGGCTGCCCATGAAAATGAATTGTGGTTCCTGTGGATTCAGTTTCACACCATTTCCACCAAAGTAACTCTTTGCTTCTGTGAGAGTTTAGTGTTTTCTATTAATTCGTTTAAATTGTTTACAGAGGATACTGCCATGGAAGGTGTAGGGGAGGAGTGGCTTTGTGTTTATTTTGTGGCGTGGAGGTAGAGGACACTCTGGTAGGGGGAGGGGATGTAAAGGGGTCATGGGTGGGGGTTGGGAGATCGGATGTTGAGTGGTGGGAGGGGGTTGAGGTTCTTGTGACGGATGCCTCCTTTCCGCATTCCTGTGTCTGGGGAGGCATACCTTGCTTAATCATGCTGTTCAGTGCAAATTGTTGTTCGAGAGAACATTCTGATTAGCAAGTCTATTTTATTTTCAATAAAATTTTGACTGCTGAAGGAAGGTTCATGCTGGCTTTGTGTATCTTGGGGTTACTTATGAAGGAATAGTTTCACAAATGGTGTAGAAATACCTGTTTTCTTTGGTGGGGACCAATCAGTGACGGGAGTGTCTGTCCTTGTTTTAACAAACACTATATTATTGTTATTCAAACATTGGTCGATCATGGTATGCACTATGAAATTCGTCATCCTTTTAATATCTCTAGTTGTGTTTCTCGTTTTTCTAGAGTCTGATATATTTAAAACAATACTGTGGGCTTTGTCGATCTCATCTGGGCTGTATAACTTCTTAATTTGATCACACAGGACCATCCGTGCCTATGCTTTTTTCGTTGCAAAGAAGCACAGGATAGTGTTCAGCACTATTGTAATATTGCCGATCTAATAAATGTTTTTTCTGTCTGTGTTCACTGGAGGGGTTACAGTAGTTGCTAGAGCTGCTAAAACACCCTTTGCCCTGGGCAGGGGGGCAACCTTTACCCTGGCTGCCGTTGAGGTACCCATCACCATGGGCTAGGGTGCAGCTTTGACCCGCGCTGCCAAGGGGCCCGTTTTCTTGGCCAGAGGTTCTGTTACCCTGGGAAGGGGACACGATACCCTGGGCCAAGGGTCCCCGTTCACTCTGGGGATTAGAGGTTGAGCTAGCTGCTCGAGGAAGCACCGCGGATGATCCCTGGGGCTAGATTCATCAACGCATTTACCATGATAAATATGCTGATAACTACAATTATGATTGTAAACAGACCGCATCGGTATTTATGAATAACTTACCAAGGTAGAATACAATGCTAAATTTACCAATGGTTGGAGCACTGGTATGCTCACTGGCAACTACAGCGACGACTCTCTCCTAAGCCTTTATCTCATCTTTATCACTTAAGTTTGCATGTACACCTATTATTATCAGAATGATCAGGATAAAAATAAAGAAAATTCACATGAAATAAGTGAGAATAATGTTCACGCAGCCTTGAGTAAACTTGCAGAAAATCATAGGCCTACAATAACATTTGAAATGATACATGGAATTAATAATTTGACGAATTCAAACATATTTTATTTCAATTACATAGTTGAAAAACAGTAAACATATAAATATATAAATGCGCTTGTCATACTATATTTCATATTGAAGAAAGTACAAACTGCACCTCACTGTTTGTTTATTTTTGGTTGCATTAATTTATATACAACTATTCATAATCTTATTCATTTGGAAGGTTTGACTAGCATTTCTCTTTGGAAAATGTTGGTACAAATAACATCTCCATTACGTGGAGCCATTGTTTCTTATCTTTTGACTGCAGCCTATAAAAAAAAGTAAAATGTCATATTTTTAAAAACCATTGCATTATATATGATCCATAAGACCATGAAATAGAAAATGCTTTCTAGGAAATGAATTTATATAGAAATAATTTTACACAGAATTTTTTTTTATCATTTCTTTCTAGAAATATGAAAATCTCGCTGCTGATCAGGCTTTGTTTACTTGTCACGGGATTGGTCAAAGGAGCCTAAAGAATCACGTAAAGCGCTCGCTGATTGGTGGAATAGATCTACCAGAGTTACTATCAAATTACGATAGTAAAGTCGATTTACCATTACCAGGCGTTGATAACTGACCGCTGGTAAATGCTTTACAATCGTATGTTAATGAATCCAACTCCCGTAGACCCGGGGGCGGGGAGGGTAGTCAGATTTCCCTCTGACTGTGCGAGACTACGAGGTGTCATGGTTTGCTGAGCTGTTTGGCGGCGGTGGAGAGGAGGCAAAATCACGTCCGTTCACCACGGCGGCTAGGCTCAGAGAGTCAGACTAAATTATTTGCAAATGATCTTTCTAATTCCACTACATCAGTAACGAACTGAGAACATTAATTTTGCAATAAGTGCCATAAATTCCTTTCAAAAAATAAACAAGTTCATAGAAAGGCAGAGATTTCACCTTAGTCTATTAATTAAACAAATGAATTATCAAAATCACTCAACTAGAATTTTCCGTCGCCAGTATCAAAAAAAAAAAAAAAAATCATATCCCCAAAGTCCAGGCCTTTTATTCTATGATGAAGGTCAGCTTCCTTCACAGGAAGGACCATAGCATCTCGTCCAGGGCGTCTGGATCCTCCGTCAGCGCCTCCTGCAGGAAGTTCCTCTGCATCATCGCCTCCTTCGTCTTGAATCCTGGCGCCATGGATAGCTCGGGGGGACGAGAGAATCGGAGTAGGATCTCGACACGAGCGAGAACGTCGAAGTGAGCTGTCTAGGAATTCTAGAGGGAGAAGAGGGACAGAGAAAAGCAACAAGGATAGTAAGCAAAGGAATAAACAGTCACGGGGCGTCTACCAAGCAAAACTAGAGAAAGATACCAAGGGAAATGTCCGGACT
>NW_028234407.1:35247219-35249719 GCF_977035675.1 Penaeus japonicus | reverse complement strand
TCTAGAAATTAATTTATATAGAAATAATTTAACACAGAAGAAATCTTGATCATTTCTTCCTTTGACCACGGGATTGGTCGCTGATTGGCGGAATTGATTTGCTAGAGTTACCATCAAATTACGGTGATAAAGTCGATTTATCCTTACCAGGCGACTTATCATCGCTTGATAAATCCCACTTTGCCATGACTGGTAAACGCGCTGGTAATTGACCGCTGGTGAATGCCTTACAATCTTATGTTAATGAATCCAGTCCCAGGATGATATCGATGATAATAATGGCGATGACAATGGTATAGTGAGCCTTATTTACTATATTTCTTTAATTGTTGCGGGTATCATCATTACCATTATCTCGATCATCTTCAATGCATTCCACATTAGTACAGCTGCCATCTATACAAAAAATAGGATTGTGGCTTTTGAAAGCATATACAATTCTGTAGGAAGCGCGTTTCCTTTACTTTTTTTTTCTCAAGAAAGACACTTTGATTACAGAATGGCCGCTCCAGCTATCGGCATCGACCTGGGCACGACCTACTCGTGCGTGGGCGTGTTCGAGCACGGCAAGGTGGAGATCATCGCCAACGACCAGGGCAACAGGACCACGCCCTCCTACGTGGCCTTCACAGACACCGAGAGACTCATCGGAGATGCCGCTAAGAATCAGGTATTTTTTTATGATAGGAACATTTCTTGTACGTAATGTTTCAGCAATATTAAATACAAACCCTTAATTAACAAATGAAAAGCATATTCACTTTCTCTCTTTCTTTGATAGGTGGCTATGAACCCTAACAATACAGTGTTCGATGCCAAACGTCTCATCGGTCGCAGATTTGACGACCAAACTGTCCAGAGCGACATGAAGCACTGGCCGTTCACTGTCATAAACGAGGGCGGTAAACCAAAGTTAAGGGTAGAGTTTAAAGGAGAGAACAAGACCTTCAACCCTGAAGAGATCTCGTCCATGGTGCTCACCAAGATGAAGGAGACAGCCGAAGCCTACCTAGGAAAGACCGTCAAAGACGCCGTCATCACGGTCCCCGCCTACTTCAACGACTCACAGCGACAAGCCACGAAAGATGCTGGAGCCATCGCAGGCGTCAATGTTCTGAGAATCATCAATGAACCAACAGCCGCCGCCATTGCATATGGCCTTGACAAGAAAACAGGTGGAAAAGGAGAACGAAACGTGTTGATCTTCGACTTGGGAGGAGGTACCTTCGACGTGTCCATCCTGAGCATCGACGATGGAGTGTTCGAAGTGAAGTCAACAGCTGGAGACACTCACCTAGGAGGGGAAGACTTTGACAATAGAATGGTGAATCACTTTACTCAAGAATTTCAGAGGAAGTACAAAAAGGACATGGCAAGCAACAAACGCGCACTTCGACGTCTTCGAACCGCCTGTGAACGAGCAAAACGAACTCTTTCTTCTTCCACACAAGCTAGTCTGGAAATCGACTCACTCTTCGAGGGAATTGATTATTATACATCTATCACTCGTGCGAGATTCGAAGAACTTTGTTCTGATCTTTTCCGAGGAACTCTGGAACCAGTTGAGAAAGCTCTCCGAGACGCAAAGTTAGACAAGAGTAGTATCCACGATATTGTTTTGGTTGGAGGCTCAACTCGCATCCCCAAAGTGCAAAAACTCCTTCAAGATTTCTTTAATGGAAAAGAACTGAACAAGTCCATCAACCCAGACGAAGCCGTGGCTTACGGAGCTGCAGTCCAAGCAGCCATATTACGTGGAGATCAGTCTGAAGGTGTAAAGGATGTATTGCTCCTTGACGTGGCTCCCCTTTCTTTGGGTATTGAGACAGCTGGTGGAGTTATGACAGCCTTAATCAAACGAAACACTACAATCCCTACAAAACAACAACAAACATTCACGACCTACGCAGATAATCAGCCAGGTGTGTTGATCCAAGTGTATGAGGGAGAACGCGCTATGACGAAAGATAATAATCTGTTAGGCAAGTTCGAGCTGAGCGGAATTCCCCCCGCACCGCGTGGAGTACCGCAGATCGAAGTCACCTTCGATGTTGACGCTAACGGTATCCTTAACGTGTCAGCTGTCGACAAATCTACAGGAAAAGAGAATAAAATCACCATCACAAACGATAAAGGTCGTTTGAGCAAAGAGGAAATCGAGAGGATGGTCAATGAATCAGAATCGTACCGCGAGGAAGATGCAAAACAACGTGAACGCATTGAAGCCAAGAACCGTCTGGAGTCTTTGTGTTTCAGCGTCAAGTCTGCCGTAAGTGAAGCTTCCGTAGCTGACAAGCTGTCGGCTGATGAGAAACGTTCCGTGGAGGAGAAGGCAGAAGACACTTTGAAGTGGCTGGACGCTAATCAGTTGGCAGAGAAGGACGAATACGAGTACAAGATGAAGGAGCTGGAACAGGTGTGGCGACCTCTAGCAAGCAAGGTCCACGGAGCAGGTGGAGCACCAGGAGGCGGCGCTTCCTCAGGCAAAGGCCCTACAGTC
>NW_028234407.1:35227219-35229719 GCF_977035675.1 Penaeus japonicus | reverse complement strand
TGCATCACGTGACGCATTAGCTCGAGTTTTCTTCTATGGCGATACATCGTTAATAACAAAACGGAATATTTCTTTTTTTATTCATTACTAACGGGTTAGTAAATAATCGCCTGTTATACACTGTAGGAGCAATTATAATTCAATTATCCCGAATTTGATACACTTGTCCAAAGAGACCATTGGATACACACTCAGTAAAAACCAAAATGTATAAAATTGTATGATCGTATAATGCTTATGTACCTATAAATCCATCTCTCTCTCTCTTTCTCTCTTCTTTTGGGGATTAGGTTAACTTATGTTACCTCATTCTTTGGTATGTAAACATCTGTCTCAATAAATTTGCTGAAGTTCAAATGAATGATTACTGTAATTTCATAACTACACCAAGTTTCTTTAGAACATTGGTGAATTCCAAAGGTACATCTCGCTTAATCCACCTTCTTATTGTTATAGCATGAAATAAATTATTTGAAGTACACGAATGCTCAAAATCAGCGAGTAAAACCACAGTACAAACTAGCAGTATATTTAATGAATGATCAAATGGGTATTGCCATTTACTACCTTACCGTATCTGGCAGGTGATTCCATTTTGTAATGACGCATACATAAAAGAAACTGAATGCGCAACTCGAGGTCATTTTTAAATACCTCCCATTCTAGATAAGTCTATCCGTTTTCTCTGGAACATTCCAGCTTTGCCATAACATAACATTCCGTAATGATTTAGAACACTAGCCAAAGATCAGCTATCATCTCATTTTCATCATATCAGATCACATATTCTTACACTCAAGTAGGGAGTCTGAAGTGGGTATCTGTATCATATTTTAAATCTACAAAGAAGCGAGGCCCGTCGCGAAGGGCGTGGTAAGTTCCAGAGAAAACGGGCGCGTATATATTCCCGCTCGCAGCACACACTTGTCATAAGTTGAGCGGTCGAGCGCGATCAACATAGAGCAAAGCTATCAAGTCGTGTGCGAGGTTCACAGTGGAGAATATAGTACAAGCACTTAGCACGGTCAACAATCGCAACATTGAAAAAGGTATGTGGAAATAGTTGATGATCTTTGGTGTAACGGCATCATAAATTATTGTTCCCAAGTGACGTAAAGTGGATTGAATTTTGCGAAAGTTAAGAATAAACAATATACTATTGTCAACACTTATTCTGTATGAAAGCTCAAACTGTACGTTTAAGTGATCATAATATGTGTAGCAAGTGACTGTGGAATGTCAAATACTCCAAATACGTCTTTCTTTCATTTCAAATGTATGACGATCAAATTACATATTATCTTCCTACAGAATGTCAGCTCCAGCTATTGGCATCGACCTGGGCACGACCTACTCGTGCGTGGGCGTGTTCGAGCACGGCAAGGTGGAGATCATCGCCAACGACCAGGGCAACAGGACCACGCCCTCCTACGTGGCCTTCACAGACACCGAGAGACTCATCGGAGATGCCGCTAAGAATCAGGTAAGGATATTAAACTTTAGTCACTAATTCCGGAGAGACTGGGTAATTCGTGATTCCAGTCTAGTCCAAACGGAGCATTATCTTACCAGTTGGGCGATAGCAGTTATTCATGAAAAAGAAATATGGTGTGCATATCCCCAGGGTATGCAAGAATGATTTTGAGTGATGTTCGCTCCTTACATTAAGTGATGCATATCTAATAAAAAAAAAATGATGTAGAACATTCACTTAATCATAACCCCTCTGTACTTTCTCATACTTTGGGTAGAAAACCAGCAACATAAGGTTATCTTTGAAGATCACACATTCGCATTCGACACATCGTCATTAATATTCCAGAATAATATCAATGGTATCATGAAAATGTATTTACACTGAACATCACTTAACAGGTGGCTTTGAACCCAACGAACACGGTGTTCGATGCCAAACGTCTCATCGGTCGGAAGTTTGACGATCCAACCATTCAGAACGACATGAAGCACTGGCCTTTCACTGTCGTCAGCCAAGGCGGAAAACCCAAGCTGAAAGTGGAATTCAAGGGAGAAAGCAAGACCTTCAACCCTGAAGAGATCTCGTCCATGGTGCTCACCAAGATGAAGGAGACAGCCGAAGCCTACCTAGGAAAGACCGTCAAAGACGCCGTCATCACGGTCCCCGCCTACTTCAACGACTCACAGCGACAAGCCACCAAGGACGCAGGAACCATTGCAGGCATCAACGTTCTGAGAATCATCAATGAACCAACAGCCGCCGCCATTGCATATGGCCTTGACAAGAAAACACTGGGAAAAGGAGAACGAAATGTGTTGATCTTCGACTTGGGAGGAGGTACCTTTGACGTGTCCATCCTGAACATCGACGATGGAGTGTTCGAAGTGAAGTCAACAGCTGGAGACACTCACTTGGGAGGTGAAGATTTCGATAATAGAATGGTTACTTACTTCACTCAAGAGTTCCAGAGGAAATATAAGAAAGATCTTACCACAAATAAACGTTCACTTCGACGTCTTCGAA
>NW_028234407.1:35214719-35222219 GCF_977035675.1 Penaeus japonicus | reverse complement strand
TATCATCATCATTATTACCATTATTATCATTGTCCTTATTGCTATTGTTATCTTTAATGCTAGTTTTATCATAATCATCATCACTGATATTGTTATTATTACCATTATTTATATCATCATTATGATTATCATTATTGTTTTTGCTGTTACCATCAATTATATTATTACCATTATTATTACCATCATTAACTTTACTGTTATCATTATTATTATAAGTATTATTAATATTTTTATCATCATTGTTATCATTACTATCAATATTATAATCATCATCATTATTATCCTCATTATCACTATGATTATGCTGTCAATGCCATCCCCCCTATTATCATATTAATAACATCTTGATTAGTATTGCTACCTTTTCATCATTATCAATGTTATCATTATTATCATCATCATAACAATTACTTTTGTCAGTATTTCCATCATTATTATCATCATTATTATCATAGTCATCAATAAAAATATTCGTATATATATCACTATCACTATCGTTATTGTTATCGTTTTTTTATAATAATCATCATCATTGGCACTATTATCAGTATCATCATTATCATCATTATCATTATCATTATTATCATTATTATTACTAATATCATCACTATCAATATTATCACCACCATGATCATTACAATCATCACGTCAATACTATCATTACCATTATCATTATTATTACTATCGTTATTATCATAGTCATTATCATTATCATTACCATTATTATTGTTATTATCATTATCATTACCATTACTATTGTTATTATCATTATCATTACCATTATTATTGTCACTACCATTATCATTATTATCACAGTTATCAATATTATCATTATCATCATCATTACTCTTGTTATTCTTATTACAGTTATCATTATCATCATTATTGTTTTCATCATTAAAATCATCATCATTCTCATAATTTTGATTGTTATTTTACTTTTTCCATCACTGCTGAATCAAATAATCAATACAAAAGTTATCGGTATCTCATTAATTCCACGCACTGCCCTTTCAGCCATATGATCATCATACGCGTATACTCAGTAGGAAAGTTTCTTCATTCTAAAAAGAAATTTGTATCTAATGAAGCTTTACAGGACGAGAATAACTTGAAAGTCCCCCTTTTCTCGATCTTTCCATAGGGAAAAAAGGCTGTGGTTTGTCAATCCAGCTGGCAGTATTGATCGCTCTGTTACTTGGGTGATTACCGCTTTTTTATGAATGATATTGAGTGCATGGTAACAGTCACAATAATGCATGATGGAACTTTCATTCAAAAAAGACTGAAGATTTAATCATCTGTTTAGGATATATTGTGATTGATTAGACACGATGCGCATGCGATGGTAAGTTCTAGAGAAAACGGTGGTGCATATATATACCGGCTGCAGCGGAGACTCGTCAGAACACGTTTGGTAAATGTGAGATTCACTACATTTTTAAGAATACCAACCATCAGTACGTCCATTTGAAAGACAAGCGTCCGTAGACTTTCGGAGGTAAGTAAAACACTAAGATTTCATCCTGATGATTTAATGTAGTTTAATTGGAGAGTATCAGGTATATACATAGAAGATATAGATATAGAAGGTACGATTAAATTGTGATTAAGTGCTGTCCGTGCACATTTATTTCTGTTTTGTTTTATTCTTATAAAATCATCAAGCAGTGCTCTAACGATTGAAAAATAATAACAGTGTAGACTTCAGTTCCTTTTCTGAACGTCAGTGAAACATTAATGCCCAAAAGGAATATCTAACGAACGTTGTCACTGCGCATGCTGAATGTAAGGGAAATATTTTTAAAACCACTCTTAACACAAAGTCATATTTGTCTTCAGAATGGCCGCTCCAGCTATCGGCATCGACCTGGGCACGACCTACTCGTGCGTGGGCGTGTTCGAGCACGGCAAGGTGGAGATCATCGCCAACGACCAGGGCAACAGGACCACGCCCTCCTACGTGGCCTTCACAGACAACGAGAGGCTCATTGGAGACGCCGCCAAGAACCAGGTATGGACCGAATTAGACGCATCCTTCGATTGTTTTAGTCTCACTTGATAAAAGAAAAAAAAATCTAAAATTTGCTTTTCAAGCATTGCAAGTATATAAGGTATTCAAAATAAATTCAACAGAACAGTAAATTACACTTTTATTATAACAATGTCAGTCAAAATTGCTTAAGAGACACACTTTCAATCAACAGGTGGCTCTGAACCCTACCAATACGGTGTTCGATGCCAAACGCCTCATCGGTCGCAGATTTGACGACCAAACTGTCCAGAGCGACATGAAGCACTGGCCGTTCACTGTCGTCAGCCAAGGCGGAAAACCCAAGCTGAAAGTGGAATTCAAGGGAGAAAGCAAGACCTTCAACCCTGAAGAGATCTCGTCCATGGTGCTCACCAAGATGAAGGAGACAGCCGAAGCCTACCTAGGAAAGACCGTCAAAGACGCCGTCATCACGGTCCCCGCCTACTTCAACGACTCACAGCGACAAGCCACCAAGGACGCAGGAACCATTGCGGGCATCAACGTTCTGAGAATCATCAATGAACCAACAGCCGCCGCCATTGCATATGGCCTTGACAAGAAAACTATGGGAAAAGGAGAACGAAACGTGTTGATCTTCGACTTGGGAGGAGGTACCTTCGACGTGTCCATCCTGAGCATCGACGATGGAGTGTTCGAAGTGAAGTCAACAGCTGGAGACACGCATTTGGGAGGTGAAGACTTCGATAACAGAATGGTTACTCACTTCACTCAAGAGTTCCAGAGGAAATACAAGAAAGATCTGACCACAAACAAGCGATCACTTCGACGTCTTCGAACCGCCTGTGAACGAGCAAAACGAACTCTTTCTTCTTCCACTCAAGCCAGTCTAGAAATTGATTCTCTGTTTGAAGGCATCGACTTTTATACATCTATCACCCGAGCAAGATTCGAAGAGCTTTGTTCTGACCTTTTCCGAGGAACTCTGGAACCAGTTGAGAAAGCTCTCCGAGACGCAAAGTTAGACAAGAGTAGTATCCACGATATTGTTTTGGTTGGAGGTTCAACTCGCATTCCCAAAGTGCAAAAACTCCTTCAAGATTTCTTTAATGGAAAGGATTTGAACAAGTCCATCAACCCAGACGAAGCTGTAGCTTATGGAGCCGCAGTCCAAGCAGCCATATTACGAGGAGATCAGTCAGAGACAGTAAAGGATATGTTACTTCTTGATGTGGCTCCACTTTCATTGGGGATTGAGACAGCTGGCGGAGTCATGACGGCCCTCATCAAACGCAATACCACAATTCCCACCAAGCATTCTCAGATCTTCACCACTTATGCTGACAACCAGCCAGGTGTACTTATTCAAGTGTTCGAGGGAGAACGAGCATTGACCAAAGATAACAATTTGCTGGGAAAATTTGAATTAAGCGGAATTCCTCCAGCACCTCGTGGTATACCACAGATCGAAGTCACTTTCGACATCGACGCCAATGGTATTCTCAACGTCTCTGCTGTCGACAAGTCTACAGGGAAGGTAAACAAAATCACCATCACTAACGATAAGGGTCGTCTTAGTAAAGAGGAAATCGAGAGGATGGTCAACGAAGCTGAATCATACCGCGAAGAAGACGCTAAACAGCGAGAACGCATAGATGCCAAGAACCGCCTAGAAGCTCTCTGCTTCAGCATCAAGTCATCCATCTCTGACATTTCACTGGCCGACAAATTATCAGCTGACGAAAAGCGTTGCATGGAAGAGAAAGCAGAAGAAACCTTGAAGTGGCTAGATGTCAACCAGTTAGCAGAAAAGGAGGAATATGAGTACAAGATTAAAGAACTGGAAAGGGCCTGGCAGCCTATAGCAAGTAGAATCCACGGAGCAGCAGCGGGACATGGGGCTTCCTCGGGCAAGGGGCCCACAATTGAAGAAGTAGATTAATTTGCCATTCGTGTGTTGAAGCCGCGGCGTAGCTTAGAAATGCTTTGCCTACGAGCCGTGTGCTCATGTTTTGTGTTACCTTTCTGTATATTTCTTATTGTTCGGAAATTCAACACCAGTAAACCTGAGCTCATTCCAACAGTGGAAATAATTATCACGGAAACGGATTATTTTCAGTTCTGTGTTAAAACAAATAATATGTGCCCAGTTTACGTTGTCTGTTCCGATGTGTAGAAAAGTATAAGGCAATTATGATACTTACAAGAAATCTTATAATTCCACGTTCAAAGGTTAGAGGAAAGAATTCGCTGAAATATCTGACGGCATTTACTTCGCTTCTATGTCCTAGATAGATAACGCAAAACTAGCAGATTGTATATTCCCCTGTGAGGATAGAGATTCCTTCCTTATCACCAGAGAAAAAGTGAATGAAGGGAAGGATTAAGGAAGGAGAGTCCAGTGCAGATAACCAAGCATCGCGTCTTCCCTGAATTGTGTGGAAATGCAGAATTGTTTCTAGACTTTTAAGGTCTTCTAATGTATAGTCCTATAATTGTTATTATACTATCGCCGCATTCTGGTTATGATATATGATTGTGCACACACTCACCCACACATACAATATGTTTATCTATACATCTCTCTCTCTCTCTCTCTCTCTCTCTCTCTCTCTCTCTCTCTCTCTCTCTCTCTCTCTGTCTATCTCTCTCTCTATCTCTATATCTCTCTAGAAATAGATCGATATAGGTAGATAGATAAAGATTGATAAATGCGCATTTATGTATGTATACATGTATATATACTAGTTTGCATTAAGTGCGTGCACATATATGAGAATGCTTATTTATGAACATCAATAAAATCAACCTGCTTGATCCAAATAAAAACATGTATTTCATTACCCTCTCATTTCCAAAGTGTCCATAAGATTCATTGTGCAACACGTAATTAAAGAAGAACATGTGTAGCAAGCTATTCCAATCCTTCCGGTGCCATTATTATTATATGAACCCGAGTGAAAATCGCCAACTTACCGTCAGTGAAGAATTCAAAAGCATAAATATTGTTTTTAATATTCGCTCAGATAGAACAAATAAGTTTTGAGTAATGTAAAACCGGAAATCGAATTATGATAATGATCACATTAATAAAAAAAATAAAATAAAAAAAAATAAAAAAAAAATAAAAAATAAAAACGTTCAGAAACTTTTCAGGTAAGAATAGTTGGCAACTGTCTGCGTTCAGGTAACATGTCGCTGATCTCACCAGTTTGCGAGTGACAGTGACGCGGTGAGGAGGTACTTGGCTGAGCGCTCGCCGGGTTTGGATATTAATCGTTGAGTTCAGATTGTAATGGAATAACAGACCAAGATGTCCGATAGGTTTCATAGGTGAGACTCTATAGTTCATGTATTTTTTTCTATTTGTTGTATAATGTGAAATATGATTTGTTGATAAGAGTTATCAGCCAGCCGCTCGCTGATTGTGATATCAGTTGGCAGTGATGAGGTGGAAGTTATTGCTCGGTACATGCAATGCATAGGAATCGAAGTACAATTTAAGATTTATTTTGATTTACTATTTGTGTTATCAACATTACCATATATCAAAGAAGGAAACTGATTGCACTTTTATTCAAATACTCCCGGTGCGTTCAACAAGTGCAAGGGTTCTGTAAGTCGTGAAATGAACAAATAGAGAAAACAACATCGGTTTAGTGATTACCAAAGGAATAACACCATCGACTCGAAAATCCCAATAACGAGTGTATTTGTAAAGTATCTATGTCCAAAGCTGTAGCAATGTTAGTTGTCGCTGTAGTAGCGGTAGCAATGCATAGTTGGTATTGTGCAACAGAATTCGCAGCAGCAGTAGTAGTAGTAGCATTAATGCCCCAACATTCTCACGATGCTATTACGCTTTTTCACCTAACAAGGGAAAGTGACGTTGGTGACGTATGATCCGGACATTTTTTATGCAACTTAGGCCACTCAGGCTCCTTTCCTCAGCGGGACGAGATGCAGGAGCGATGCGCTTGTTTTTTTGTTTTTGTTTTTCACAGTCGAAGATACGTACACACATACACACTGACCTTATTCAGGTTAACCTTTCATTATTCTGTCCGTTACGGCGGAAACGGAAATCATGTGGCCGCGACTCGACATACGCGTTGCAGAGTCTATCGTGTGTGCGTGTTTGTGTGTGCGTGCGTGTGTGTGTGTGTGTGTGTGTGTGTGTGTGTGTGTGCGCGTGTGTGTGTGTGTGTGTGTGGTTACGCGCTTGTTTGTGTTCTGAAGAAGTTTATTAAATCCTGTTGTCCTGGAGACAATCCCGCCGATGATGAGCACCGTTAGCATTCTATTCAGTAAAAAGTCAACAGTCTAAATCGGCCCTTTATTTATATTAAGAAATTGATGTGTACCTGAACTCTCATAAACGAATGCAGTGTAATAAATCTGAAGCCCTTACCTTGTCGCCTTTCCTAACCCATCAAGTTTCACGAGACATCAAAACTGCCGTTGACCGAAGGATATATATGTCTCCAGCCCTCTCCTGTTATTCTGCCCATTCATCTAAATCCAATCCAGATGGAAATGGCCTCAATGCATCAATGAATTGGTATCTTAGACGTCATTCGTGAAATCATATTAATCTTCATATTATTGACTGCTGCTTGTATTTACTTAGTGTAATGTCATACTAAGTTTGATTAGGATTGTCTGTGTGTATACTCTCGCTGACCATGAATCATGCACGGTGTTTTATAGTGCACTGTTTCTCGTACCGTAAATTCATGCACGCAGCCCTAGTAAGAACGGGTGTGGGTGCGCTTCTGAGGTTGTGAATATGCAGCGAAGACACATACAGTTTTTCCTCCTCATCTCAGCGATTCACTTTCTATTATGTATGTATATATGTATATATATATGTATATATATATGTATATATATATATATATATATATATACCTATATACACATATATACATATATACACATATATACATATATATACATACATACAAATATATATGTATATAAATATATATATATATATATATATGCATATGTGCTTGCGTGTGTGTGTGTGTGTATGTATGTATGTGTATATATATGTATATGTATATGTATATATATATATACACATACACACACACACACACAAAACCGCCCCATATCCAACTTCCTCCTACCCCCCCCCTACCCCCCAACACCCCCAGCGCCGTACACCTGGACGCCGCAGCCCACCTGCCCACTTCCGCTCCCTCGCCCCCCCCCCCCTCCACCCACATCCACCCCACCCCTTCGTTCCCAACCTCCCATCTCACTTACTCACATCTCCCCAAAGGGTATACGCAATCAGACCATTTTCTTCGCTTTATTTCAATAGAGACTGAAGGTCAGAGGCATGAAGGTCAGAGGGGCGAAGAGATGGACGGAAATCTACTGTGGCGCCGACCTTGTCTGTGAATTGATGTTGATGTATATGAAAATGTGGTGATAATACGGCGAATGCGACCTCGCTATGGAAAGGGAAACAGGAGCAGTGGTGAATGCCGCTCTGC
>NW_028234407.1:35199719-35209719 GCF_977035675.1 Penaeus japonicus | reverse complement strand
CCCGGCCCCTGCGCCGGGTACCCGTTCCCATGCCCACAGAACCTGTGCTCTACGCGTACAAGCACGGGTTTATTTTACAATGCACAATGGGATTTCATACGCAACCACATCATATACACATTATAACATACATATCACACCTTGGCATGCCCCGCCCCCCCCCGCCCGCACACACACACATCTTCACACACAACATGTCTACATGCACAGACACACACACACATATCTCACATAACACTGACATACACAACATACACACACACGTGTGTGTTGTGTTTTTATATAATATCTATAATATATATATATTAATAATATATTATATATATATAATATATATATAAAATAGACATTATGATATATAATATATATATATATTAATATATATATGATATATATATATATAAAATATATACACACACACATATATATATATATATATATATTATATAATATATATATAATATATATAATATATATATAATATATATTATACATAATGCTATATATATATATATATATATATATATAATATAATATATATATACACACACTACACACACACACATATATATATATATAGAGATAAATATATATATATATATATATATATAACAACTCACATATATATTATATATAATTTATATATATATATATATATATATATATATATATGTGTATATAATAATATATATAAATATATAACATATATAAATTATAATTGACTCATATATATATATATATATATATATCTAATATACATAGTCAATATATATATAAGTGTGTTGTGTGTGTTGTGTGTGTGTGTGAATAGTGAGTTGTGTGGTAGTGTGTGTGTTGTGTTGTTGTGTGTGTGTGAGCCGTATGTAATGATATTGGTAATGGTATGTGTGTGTATGTTTAGATGTATATATGTATATGTATAAAGATAGATAGACAGATGATAGTCAGATATATACTTACCTATATACACAGAGAGAGACAAGGGGAAGAGACAAAGAAATCCAAATAAAGAGATAAAGACATAGAATAGGAGAAGAGAAGAGGGAAAGACTGTCATTAACAGGCTGTATCCGAACTAACTCTCCTTCTGTTACAGAATGAAGAGCATAAGAAGAAGGGGGGGAAGGGGGGGAAGGGGAGGGGGAGGGGCGTGCGTGAAATTACGTTGGAAACACATAACGGCCCGGGCATTGTGGGGTGATCGGCTGAAAAAACGTCTTTAAACACGCGTGAACTTGACGCGGATTCGCCCCACCGACGTCAGAGCAAGCCAGCTTCCTGCTCGGCTGTCGGAGGGAGGAGAGGGAAGGGGGGATGGGAGGAGGAAGAACAAGGGGGCCTGGAGGGGGGGGAGGTGTGATGAGACGGAAGGGACGGTGGGGAGGGTTGGCGCTGGAGGAGAGGAAGGGGGATAGGAGGAGAGGGAAGGGGGGATGGGAGGAGAGGGAGGAGAGGGAGGGGGAAGGAAGGTAGTGGCAGGAGGGAGGAAAGGGAGGGGGAAGGAAGGGGAGAGAGGGGGAGATGGAGGAGAAAGGCAAAGGAGGGGTAGGAGGAAAGAAGGGACACGGGGGAGGAGGTGCGAGACAAGAAGTAAAAAAGGGAAATGAAAGGCCAGGGGGAGGGGGCAAGGAAGGGCCAGGGGGAGGGGGCAATGAAGGAGACAGGGGAGGGGAGGGAATATATTGGAAAAGGAAAGTGTCGAGGGAAAAGTGTGACGTGACGCTGGCGCCGATGTTGTAACTACGATGATGCTCTCCGTGTGACGCCACTTTAGTATATTAGTAATTACATGGTTTATTTAAACTTATGGTAAAGATGTAGTATGATTGAGTTTTGGTGTGATGGGGGTATTGTCTCGGCTAGACCGTGTCCCAGTTGTCTCTAAGTGACGCTTGCGCGTACTCTGACGCAGCGATTCTTCTCTTCTCTCTGATGCTAATCTATCTATTCATATTCTATCGATGTATCCTCTGAGCCTCTCGTTTTTTTCTTATCTTTCTCTCTCTCCATCGTCTATCTATCTAACTTCTATCTATCTATTCTTACACTATATTTATCTTTCTCTATCTGCTCACTCTTTCATCTCTCCTCTCGCGCTCTATCTCTCCAGTATATATAAAATTCTCGATCTCCTCTATCGTCTCTTCCTCTCCTCTATCTCTCTCTATCATCTCTCTCTCGTCTTCTCTCTCTATCTTCTTTCTCTCTCTCTCCTCTCTATGTACACATCTCAAAGTTCAATTTCTCTAACTCTTCCTTTCACCTCTCTCTCTATCTAACTCTACATCTCTCTCTGGTCTCTATTCTGCTCTATACGATCCGTTCTTCTCCTATCATCTCTCTCTATCTCGCTACTCCTGGATCTCTCTACTCTCTCCTCTTCTCTCGGTCCTCATCTAAGCTCGCTCTCACTTCTCTCCTCTCACTCTCTCTTAGCTCTCTCTCTAATCGTCTCTCTCTCCATCACGAACGCCTCCTCTCAGTCTCCCACGTCTACAGTTGTCAACCTCTCTCTCTCTTCTCCATTTCACAACTCTCATCCTCGCAATAACGTCTCATCTACAACGATTCCATTATAATGTCCCATCATCGCTCATCATTCTCTTCATTCTCAGTAAATAATGCTGTTCGTCTCGTCTTTCTCTCTCTCTCCACGTTCTAGCTCATATTCTCTACATGGTCCCTCTAATCTACTCTACCAATCGATGAGTCAAATCTCATACTCCCTCTTCTCTCTGATATTCATCGCGGAGTTCTCCTCTATCTCTACTCAGAATCTCTCATCTCTCTCGTCTCTCTCCTCTCTCCTATCATCTTTCACTCTACACGAATTTCCTTCTCTCTCTTTCTTACTTTCACACACACACACACACACACACACACTCTCACACATACACCCACTCACACACACACCCACACACACTACACACAAACATTTTCTGTCGTTCACACACGCTGAATCACTCTTCTACGTCTCAGTCTCTACATTCTACTCTATCTCTCTCATCTCTCTCTTAGTGGTTGATGTGGGTGTTTTGGTGCTAGCGAGTTTTTGCGGGTAAAGCGTTGTTCGTCTCTCTCTCTCTCTCTCGTCTATCTCACTCTCGAACATCTCTCTCTTTCCGCTCTCTCTCGTCTCGATGCTCCATCTCTCTTCCTTCCGCCACCTCTCGCTCTCCTGCTCTCTCCCTCATCTCTTCTCACCTCGTTTCTTCCTCCCTTCTCTCATCCCTTCTCTTAACCTCTCTCTCTCTCTCCTCATTCGGTTCCTCTCGCTCTGCTCGCACTCTCTCTCTTTCCTCTCTTCTCCAGCCTCTCTCTCTCCTCTCTGCCTCATTCTCTCCTCTCTCTCACTCACTCTCACTCTCTCCTCTCTCCTCCGCTCTCAGACTCTCTCTCTCCCTCTCTCTCTCCTCTCTCTCTCTCTCTCTCTCCTGCTCTCTCATTCCTCCTCATTCTCTCTCCCACTCTCTTGCTCCGACTCATCAAGAGTCTCTCTCTCTCTATCTCTCTCATCTTCATCTCTCTCATCTCTCTCTCTCTCACCTTCTCTCTCTCTTCTCTCTCTCTCTCACTCTCTCTCGCTCTCGCTCTCCATCTGTCCATTCTCTCTCTCCGTCCATCATCGACGCTCTCACTCATCTCTCTCGCCTCCAACCTCTCGCTACTCTCTCTCCAACTCAACTCTCTCCCTCTCTTACTCTCTCTCTCTCTCCTCTCTCGCTCTCTCTCTCTGCTTCTCCTCCTACCATCTCTCTCTGCTCTCTCTCTACTCTCTCTCTCCTCTTCATCCTTCTCTCTCTCTCATCCTACTCTCTCTCCTCTTCCCTCCTCCTCTCTCTCCTCCCTCCTCTCATCTCTCTCGCCGATCCTCCTCTCTCTCTCTCTCTCCCTCTTCTCAGCCTCTACATCCTCTCTCGCTCTCTCCCTCTATTCTCTTCTCTCTCCTCTCCTCTCCTCTCTCCATTCTCATCTCGTCTTCCTCTCTCTCTCTCGCTCTCTCTCTCTCTCTCTCTCATCGTCTCCTCTTCGTTCGTCTCTCCCCTCCTCTACTCCTCTCTCCTCTCCTCTCGCCATCCCTCTCTCTTTCTCTCTCATCCTCATTTATCTCTCTCCTTTTCTCTCTCTCTCTCTCTCTCTCTCTCCTCGCTCTTCCTCTCTCTCTTCTCTCCTCTTCTCCTCTTTCCTCTCTCTTCTCTCTCTCTCGTTCCTCTCTCTCCTCTCTCTCTCATCTCCACCGTCTCGTCTCTCATCCTCTCCTCTCGTCAATCTCTTCTATCTCCTTGCTATCTCTCCACTCTCTCTCGCTATCTTATTCTCTCTCTCTCTCGCTCTTATTCATCTCCTCTCTCTTATCTCTACATCTCTCTCTCTCTCACTCTCGCTCTCTCTCCTCTCTCCCTCTCTCACTCTCTCTCTAACTTCCTCTCTCTCTCTCTCTCTCTCTCATCCTCTCTCTCTCTCTTCTCTCTCTCCTCTCTTTCTTCATCTCACTCTCTCTCTCTCTCTCTCTCTCCTCTCCTCTCTCTCTCTCTCTTCTTCATCTCTCTCTCTCCGATCTCATCTCCTCTCTCTCATCTCTCCTCTACGCTCATCGTCTCTCCACTCTCGCTCTCTTCTCTCTCTCGTTCTCTCTCTCTCTCATTCTCTCTCTCTCGCTCTCATCTCCACTCTCGCGTCTCTTCTCTCTCTCACTCTCTCATCCTCCTCTCATCCTCTCTCTCTGTCGCTCTCTCTCTCTCTCTCTCTCCTCCTCCATCTCTCTCGCTCCTCTCCTCCTCCTCTCTCTCTCTCGCTCATTTCTCTCCCTCTCTCTCTCCTCCCTCATCTCTTCTCATCTCCTCTCAATTCTCCTCCTCTCTCTCTCTCTCCTCTCTCTCTTTCCTCCTCAGGCTCTCTCTCCCTCTCTCTCTCTCTCCCATTCTCTCTCTCTTTCTCTCTCTCTCTTCTCTCATCTCATCATCTCTCTCATCCTCTCCTTCCCACGTCTCGTCTCTCTCTCTCTCTCATCTCTCTCTCTCTCTCTCTCTCTCTCCTCCATCTCTCTCCTCTCTCCTCCTCTTCTCATCTCTCTCTCTCCTCTCTCCACTCTCTCATCATTCTCTCTCTTCCTCTACTCTCTCATTCTAGTCTCCTCTCTCTCACTTCTCTCTTTCTCTCTTCTCTCTACCTCTCCTCTCTCTCTCTCCTCTCTCGCTTCTCTCTCATCTCTCCTCTCTCTCCTCCTCTCCATCTCTCTCCCTCCAGTTCTTCTCTCTCTCCTCTCCGCTCTCTCTCTCTCTCCCTCTCTAATCTCTCTCTTCTCGCCTCTCAGCGTCTCTCATCATCTCATCTCATTCATCTCTCACTCTCTCTCTCTCTCTCCCTCTTCTCTCTCTCTCATCGCTCTGTTTGCTCCTCTCTCTCATCTACCACTCTCTCTCTCTCTCTCTCTCTCCAATTCTCTCTCTCTCATTCTCTCTCTCTCTCATTCTCTCTCGATCATCTTCTCTCTCATTCTCATCTCGCTCTCAACTCTCTCTCTCTCTCTGCGATCATCTCTCTCTCTCTTCTCTCTCTCTCGTCTCTCTTTCATCTCCTCCTCATCTCTCTCCATCTCGTCTTCTCTCTCAACCTCTCTTCTCTCTCTCGATTCTCTCTCTCTCTATCTCTCTCCTCCTCGCTCCCTCTCGTCTCTCCTGCTCTCTCCGTATCTCATCGTCTCTCGTCAATCTCTTCTCTCTCTCTCTCTCCATCTCTCTCTCTCTTCTCTCATCTCCTCTCTTCTCATCTCTCTCTCTCTCTCTCTCTCTCGTCTTCCTCTTCACTCTCATCTCTCTCTATCTCTCATCTCTCTTTACGATCTCGTCCTCTCTCATCTTCTCCTCTCTCTCATCTCAATCTCCCTCTCAGCTCTCCTCCATCTCTCTCTCTCCATCATCCTTCCTCTATTCCATCTCTCTCTCTCTTAACTTCTAGAAATTTTTCCGGCCATGTAATATTCAAAGACTCGATTGTCGATTGATTTTTGCTATATTTTAATGTTGCAGACAATTAAGAGTTTTCTAAAGCTCGAGCTATAGAAGCACGATTCTAAGCAATCGTTTCGTCATTATATGGCCGATTATATTATGTTATATTATATGGCCCTTTTATTATATGATACACATATGCTAGTGATGACTTAACTTGAAATTAAAGTATTTGCTGATTAAGATAGAAATGAATATTTATGAAACAAAAATAAATGCCGACGCCACATCAGAGATAGAAAAATAAATGGAAAAGGAAGAATTCTTAGCATTTCTCTTCCCTGCAGAACAAGCGGAATATCTCGCTGCCATCTCTCTTTATCTTCCCTTGTATTTCTTCGCTCAGCATCTCTCCCTTAAAAAAAAAAAAAAAAAATTGCATATAATCGGTACTGAATTATCTTCATGCCCACCTAAGAACAGGACCGATTTCGTGGAATTTCTTATGGACGAATCTGTTAAATCTGATATTTAATTCTGTACAAGGAAGAAGGAGAGCGAATCACACTCACGCCCCAATAACTTTTTCACAATTCAGGTGTGTTTCCCCGTTTGTATGACCATGTCTACTGCTCCAACCTCTGCTCTGGCCATCTCCGACTAAAATTAAAAGAAACTAATTTCTAAGCTATTATATATGTTATTGTTTTTGAATATGAACATTGTATTGGTATATAATAATATGTGTGTGTATGTATATGTATATGTACTATGATACATGTGTGTTGTGTAATGTATATGTATAATGATATATATTATATGTAATATATATAATATATATATATATAATTATATATATATATACATATATATGAATTTGCTGAATATATATATTTATATTATATACATATATATATATATATATAATTATAATTTATATATATATATATACAATATAATATATCCTAAATATATATATATATATATATATATATATATATATATATATATATATACAGTTATATATATCACATACACACATTTATATGTGGGGTATATATATATATAGTATATATATATATATATATATATATATATATATATAATATATATATATATATGATATAAGTATATATATATATTTATATACACATTATATTATATAAATATATATATATATATAATATATATTAATATATAAAATATATATATATTTAAAAATATACCGTATATATATATATGATATATATATATATATATATATTTAATGAGTTTGTGTTGTGTGTGTGTGTGTGTGTGGTGTGGTGTGTGTGTGTGTGTGTGTGCGTGTGCGTGTGTTTGTGTAGTGTAATAGACTTATTTATATAATAATAATAAATATATATATATATATATATAATATATATATATATATTTATATAAGTGACATTATATATAATAAGTATATTATAATGTATAGAGTTTAATATGAATATGAATATATGTATATATATGTATATATATAGATAGATAGATATAGATATAGATATAGTTATAGATATATAGATAGATAGATAAATAGATATAGATATATATGTAGAAAGAGAGAGAGAGAGAGAGAGATAGAAGTGTGTGTGTGTGTGTGTGTGTGTTTGTGTTTATGCTTGTGTTTGTGCTTCAAAAGAACACTACACCGTGAATAGGCGCGTAATCATTAATACAAACAAATAGAATAGGTGCCATATAGTTAACCATATTTTTCATTCATATATGCACATCACTTTGACTTATATCCCTGAAAGAAAATAGCCCATATTACAATAAAGTAGATTTATCTTTTTCATATTTTTCCTTAAGGGCAATCACGGTCAGTTAAAAGGCCCACCTACTTGGAATCACCACTTGACGCCCGTCCAGATCGGGAGAACTCACGGGACGTCCTGCAGTAGATATTGTGTGTGGTTGCGGGTTTGTGTGTGTGTGTGTGTGTGTGTGTGTATTGTAGATATAATATAAGATATAATATATATATATTTATATATATATAATATCTATTATAATATTAAGTATATGATATAATATATTTATTATAAATATATATATAGACATAGAGATAGATATATAATAGTTTTATAATATATTTGATAATAGATACATCAGTTATGTAGGGATGGTGGGTGTGTGTTATTGTGTTATAATAAATAGTGATTGTGTTTGTGTCTGTGTGTTTTAGGTAATGTAGAAAGAGAGAGAGAAACAAAGACCTGAATATAATTAAACGCAGTATATACCGTTTTAGATAAAGATTATTTTACATATTGGGGGGGTGGTGTTTGGTTGTGGTATTATAAAGTTAGTAGAAAAATGACATTACTTGTTTCCAGTTGTAAGCGACGCTAGTGAACAAGATGCATCCGTCGGTGCCGTGACCCCTGAGCCAGAAATGGGCAACTTTAGCCTCCGTGTCACGTCGCCCCTTGACACTCCTTGCAGTTTCTCCTCCTCGACGGCTCTCCAAGCACTTGCCCTTGACTCTACATTCCAATGGGGAGGGGGGGGGTACGGTCGCCTGGAAGGTTGTTGGAGGTCAAGTTTTTGATGTATAAAACAGCTGATTTCAGTGTTATTAAGTATCACTTCGTGCAATACAGATATTGTATGGAATTATTGAATTGTTAATGCTTATATTTGTTAGGCAGTTTCATCTTAACAAACTATACAATATGTAAGGGTCGAATTAAACTAACAGTGGCCGCCATAAATCTCGTAACAATGTAAATGACAAAACAAAGAAACAAAACAGTGGATAGCAATGTAGAATCGGGGCGTCACGAAAACAAAAATAGTAAAGTGGTCACAGATACGACACAACAGAGCCGAAATATGAACGAAATAAAAGTTTCTTTCATAATTCATCTTCGGACGTAGGACACCAAAACTGTTCATCCATTTTCGTTATACTAACAACCAAGAACTTATTAAAAACATCGGAAAGGCCACGATTTTTTATCTCGTTTTATCATGATCAGCGCATGATAAAACGTGAGAGTCACTGACAGTCCTCCTTCTCCCTCTCTCCGCAGGGCCGCCCGCGATGGCTACCTCGAAGTCCTCCGCGAAGCCACCAGGAGGGACTGCAACGCCCCCGACGAGGACGGCCTCACGCCCACCCTCTGGGCAGCCTACGAGGGCAACCTGGACGCCCTGAGACAGCTGGTGGGCCGAGGGTGAGTAGTGGTGTCGTTGGAGGTTTCCGTCGAGGCGACCTGATAGCGGGGTTGTGAGGGCCATTCAAACGTCGTTACGAATGCGTTCGAGATAAGATAGGAACGGTTATCTCGAAGGTTTAACGCGTTCTGTTCGGCCGCTTCCCTTATAAAGTTCCCATTTAGTACGCTAGAAAAGCTCTGGCGATGCTGATCATGCTATTTAGCTAGATCTGTCAGTTCTAGCTAAATATTATTATGTTATATAAATATCATTGTATTATAAAGGTTTTTTAATATTAGGTAGCAGCGCTTTTGCGATGAAAACGAATGGTGCATTTCACTGTTGGGCAAGAATATGGTATCTGGATGTGATGCCGAATTGCTTATTGGTATCACTGGCAGTCGTTAACTCATGGCAGCACACGACCAAAATGGCGTCATGGTTGCTTTAATCGCCATGGACAGACACGACCATTACTGTTTACCCGCGACATGAACATTCATGATCGTGGGTGGGTGTCCGTAGTGCCTTAGTTGATTACAATTAGGATTACTACCCATCTACCTGCCTTGTGCCTACATTGTCATAACCATCACCACGTCATCATAACCAGCATCACCATCACGCATCACTATCTCCACCGCTACGACTATCTTGCCATGTCCATCATCATTTCTACTACAAAGACATACGAGACACGTCGCCGATGCTTAGCCTTCCTCTCCCTCGACCTGCCAAGTCTTTCCTCAAGCCGAGTTTCAACCCAAGGACACTGCGAATCAACGGCACGGACACACAGACCCGCAGATCTCACGTGGTTGCGTCACTCCCCCGCCCCACCTTTTTTTTTTTTTTTTTTT
>NW_028234407.1:35194719-35197219 GCF_977035675.1 Penaeus japonicus | reverse complement strand
AAGTAACTATCTTCTTCAATGTATATAATTGCCTTCCTCTGGCTCCTCTCTCATTCTCACATACGATACGAGAGTAATTCACATACACATATTTACTAACATTCACGCATATGTATCATATTACGACTTCTAAAAAGAATAGATCCACAGTCACACAGACAGACAGATAGCGAAGCCTCAGGTAGCATGGATGTAAAAACAAAAACCCGCTGTATACATAACTACAAACGATATAAACCGCGTCTATGTGTAGGTTAGTCGCGGGAGAGTTATTATCCCGCCGCTGTGTGACGAAACACCCAACATACAGTATAACCAGAAGACCGTGCCGCGTGTTTTTACATTCGTGGTCCTTCAACTCAAACAGTAGCCTCGTGTTGTGTCTGCATTAAATCGTTATCCATTTCGACTTCCTTTTCTCTCAGTTACCCTTTGATTCATTCATATATTGATATATGTATCTGCATTTATGTACTTAATTATGTATTCATTTATTTATGTATTTGTAAAGGAAACGGTCATTTGTTAGGCTTCGCTGGTGATGCTCTTTGTTAGTACTGTGTCTGTCTCTGGTTTTGTTTTCATCATTTTATGAATGTTGGTCGTGATGATGAAAACGATAAGATTTATTCTATCGTTATTATGATTGGTAGTAGTAGTTTTAGCATTTTCGGTGCTGTTACTGTTGTTATTGGACTCGCTATTATTGTTATTATGATCTATTTGTTACTACTATTATCATCACTAGTAATATTATCATTATCCGATTATTCGTCACCGCCAACCACTCTCCTGTTACCATCTACTTCTAAACATGTTTTGTCTTCCGCTTTTTGTTTGTTTTGTTGTTTTTCGTCACTACCGCCCCCCTCCCCCCCCCCGTTACATCTTCTTATTTCTCTGCTTTTCCCTTTCCCATTTTCTCCCCTTATCTCGCATCGTTTCCAGTGTGTCCTTCGGTTCCTATTTGCAATTTTCTTTCGCTCTCTCGTATTATGTTGAGGTCGTGGGGACCCCCCCCACCCCCCTCATGACTAACACACTGAATTGATGACTATAATAGTTGTAGCAATTGCAAGACTAATATCAGTGATAATTGCAATGGCGATCAGGACTTCACCATCTCACTTAGTTGCCTCTTTAATATTATCCCCGTCATCTGCTTCCTTTTCATTATCATCATCATCATCATCATCATCATCATCATTATCATCCCAACCGTAATTATCATCACATCACGTTACCATTCCTACCAAGCAGAAGAATCGAAATAATCAGAGCGTAGATATCAACCATTAATCAGATGCACCATTCCCCTTTCCCGCTCCCCCCCCCCCCCCACCTTTTTTTTTTTCTATTTTTTTTTCCCCTCCCGTACCACTGTCACACAGACATTGCACAGGTACACTGACCGGGAAAAAAAAATAAAAAAAGGAAAATCCTGGAAAGGTGGGCTCAGGCCTAGCTAGGCTAGGCAAGACGCGACGGGAAAATGTATATTAAAATTAGAAAGCGGGATGCGATGGGAGGGGATGGGATGGGATGGGGGAGGGGAGGGGGTTATGTTTGTGTGTATGGTTTTATTTATTTTTTTTTTTTTTCATTTTGATTTTCCTTATTTTACTCATTTATTTCGATTTGATTATTTGTCTTTTTTTGTGTTTTTCTGGTTCTCTTTATGTGATTTCATACTTTATATACTTCTATCTCAGCCATTAAGCTCAGTCATATTTCTTTTGGATAAAGATAATAACCTTTTGTGGGGGCTAGGTTAGGCACGATGATGACACGTCACAGGAGAACGGGTGACGAGGGTGACTGTGAGAGAAATGACTGCCTTTCTCGTCCGCCTCCCCCCCCCCCTATGCCCTCCTCCTCTTTTCATGCCCTCTCCTCATTCCCTCCGTCATCCCTCCCTCCCTCTCCTCCCCTTCTATTGCTTCCCCGCTTCCCGGTACTGTCGTTTTACCCCTTCCCTCCTACCCTTACTTTGATCCCCTTCCCTACCGCTCCTTTCAACCCTCACCCTGCTCTTCCTTTCATCCCTTACCCCTCCTTTCAGTCCCTATCCCTACTTCCATCCTTTCTCCCTCCCCCTCCTTTCACCCCTCCCTCTCCCTCTCCCTTCACCCCCTCCCCCTACCAATCCTTACCCCCTCCCCCTGACGATCCTTCCAACCCCCCTCCCCTTCTCTTCCTTTCCTCCCCTCCCCCTCCCCCTCTTTTCACCCCCTCACCCCCTTCTTTTTCACCCTCTCCCCTCCCCCTCTTTCCCCCCCCTCTCCCCTCCCCCTCTCTTCCCCCCCTCTCCCCTCCCCCTCTTTTCCCCCCCTCTCCCCTCCCCCTCTTTTCACCCCCTCTCCCCTCCCCCTCTTTTCACCCCCTCTCCCCTCCCCCTCTTTTCACCCCCTCTCCTCCCCCTCCCCCCTCTTTTCTCTCCCTTCCCCCTCTTTTCTCTCCCTCATCTCCCCTCCCCCTCTTTTCACCCCCTCTCCCCTCC
>NW_028234407.1:35189719-35192219 GCF_977035675.1 Penaeus japonicus | reverse complement strand
ACCCATCTGCTTACTAGATCTACCCCGACAACCTTCCTCCCACTAACCGATACCCGAAAAGTTTGCTCCTTTTCCGTTCTCTGCTACAGATCTTCTTCTGGTCTATTCTCTTCTATCCCAGAATCCATTCATAGTCTATCCTCACCTACCTTAATCTATTCCAAAAGGCCGTTTGATAAGAATGATAATGATAGGATAATGATGATGGTGATAATGATTATGATGGTATAGTTATGATAATGATGTTGATGAGGAGGAGGATTAGAATGATTACAGTGATAATGATAGGAATGGTAATGTTAATGGTGATAAAATGATGATGATGATAAGGATGATGGTGATGTTATAATCATGATAATGATAATATTTGTGAAAATGCTAACTATAATTTTATGATATAATGATGATGATTATGAAAGTTATGATAATTATTATATTTATTTTTATGATTATTACTGTTATCAGATAAATGATAATGATGAGAGTAAAAATGATAATGATATTAATAATAGTTTCAATGACAGTGATGATATTGGAATAGATTGTAATATTAGTAATGATTATAGCATCAATAACAACGATATGAATGAATGATAGTAAGAATACAAAAATACAAGCATAGTGCTACTAATAAGAACAATAATGAAGAAAGCATTAACGATGGTACTGATAGAAGATCAAGAATATAAGAATATGTCAATACATCCCTTACAGCTAAGTGTTATTCCGCACACATAGGCGCTCGTGTTAGAAGGGGCGTTAGAAAACTCTCCGACCGAGACCGTGGGTATACTCGCTATACCTATAATAATAAATTATAAATCACTGTAACACACTTAGTGTTAGGGAGTATACCTCCTGGTGTTGCTTGCTTAGTATAATGGTATAAACAATGCCAGACAATGACACACGTTTTCTTCCTGGTGCTTTATTATATGAAACGGTCCAACTGCAAACAAAAAAATAAACACCTCTAAGAACATTATGTAATCGTTAGTTACATGTAAACAAAAATTAATAATATTCAGTATCACTAACAAACGTACTGGCAATATTTTTAGACAAAAACAATAAAGAGAATAGCACCAATGCTGACGAATGTTTACTGGCAAATGATGACAACGAAAAGCTAACTCTTTTCACAATAATTATTAAGAAACCATGAATATAATGTAAGCATCAACCTCTTCCATATAAACCTTACAGTTTCTGGCCTTCTTCGGGTGCTGACAATGTAATCAAACTGGTATAATCCTTCAAAACCACATGGAAATCCAAAATCACTGACTGATGCACATGTTCACTCCATACTTCTCCCATCCGTCTTCAGATGGCAGCACCGCCATAGGAGGGAAATTCAAATTTATTGCTTACGAAGTTACAGGTGTTATAGCGAGAACGTTTTATTCGCTCGTATGCGATATCCAAACAGCTTGATTAGCAAAGCGCAGGCCGTGATTTTCCCTCTCTGTTTCCTGCAAAATGCTGAATTAATATTGTAAGTATACACTAGTTAAAGCCTACAGGTGTCTTTTTCTACATTCAAGTTCAATGCTTCCGCAGATATAGAAACTGAAGGATAGATTGACAGACAAATGGATGGATAAATAGAAGGCAAGTCGAGATAGATGTATAATCTCACATCCTACAAAGTTAGGATAACAGCATGTGTGGGTCACCGGGTAGCCTTTGTCATGCACAGTACACATCCTGCCCTTTGTCTGTCTGTAAAAAAAAGGACGCATCTGAATCATGAGAAACATTCACACTTGTCTGTTTCGCCCGTCAGAATTAGGTTCTTTTATTTACATCATAACCTGACACACTTTGACAGGTACGTGGATGCCAAGCGACACATTATTTACAAAAATGGCACTGTCCATCGAACGAATATGAAGTAGTACAGCTACCAAGTGCGGGAATTTGTAATTTGCATCTGCATTTATCGCGAGAGAAAATATATAAGGATCAGATTACGAGAGGAGTGATCATTGCCGTTAGCATTTTGATAACAAGCTTAAAACAGACCCGAGTTGAACTGCTTTGATGCTCCTAAACACTACAAACTGGATTGAATTTAAGTCAACTGCAGGGAACACGGAGGCAAAATTTGCAGCTATTCATGAGAAATACTTACTCCCCGTTCTTCAGGAAAGGAAAAATGGAGGAGGAGGATAAAGATAATCTAGATTTGCGGAGCAGATGCTTCGCCGGGCTTATATGCACTAAGGCGAACCCGCCTGTGGCAGCGTGTGCTGACCCGTGAGAGAGTGTGCCAACGAATGTTGACTCGACCTGAGCTTGGTCCTTACCCACCGTGATGCCCAACCACAGCAGTAACCGCCAGGCGACAGTGGAAGCTCACGAGCTTGGACGGACGCGATCTACCGACCACGGGGATGTGAGGCCGGCACGTTACCGCTGTACTAACCAGACGGCTGAGGAGGAGGAGGAGGAGGAGGAGGAGGAGGAGGAGGAGGAGGAGGAGGAGGAGGAGGAG
>NW_028234407.1:35174719-35182219 GCF_977035675.1 Penaeus japonicus | reverse complement strand
AACCGACAGTTATACGGAGGAAAGTGACAGATCGCGATTGAAGAAAATAGATCGGCAAGTGGCAGGAGCGACCCAGTTCCTCTCCCACTTTCTAAGAAGTCTTATCGTAATTGTTCATCGAGCTTATCTTGGTAAGTGAGTAGCATAACCTTGGATAGAAAGAAATAATCTGATAACGATGGATAGTTGCAAATTGTGATGAAGTGATATTTGTCTCAAAACGAGGAGCAGTGGAAGTTGTGCGATGTTAGACGATGAATTGAAATATATCATTATAATTTAAGCTTGTGTATTTTAGGGAGTCTCCCTTTTAACTTGTGATTTATTCTTCTTTTTTTTATACAAATTTCATGATGATTCAGTTTGGTAGATTTATATACGATATAACTGAGAGACCGTGCACATGTTGGTATCTTTTTGTTTTCTGTTTTTTGTTTTTTGTTTTATATACATAGCAGAACATCATCGTGCTCGTTTATCACACACAAAAAAATATCCTTGATAAACAGTGTCGTAATTAAATGCATGACCTCGCCACACCTTCCCTGAGCGCGCCCTTGTAGCTAAGGTGACAGGACACTTAGGACCTTTGATTTAATTCTTTCTCTGCCTCTGGTTCCTCTGTCTCTCTGTTTCTCTCCCTCTCTCTCTCTCTTTCTCTTTCCCTCTCTCTCTCTCTCTCTCTCTCTCTCTCTCTCTCTCTCTCTCTCTCTCTCTCTCTCTCTCTCTCTCTCTCTCTCTCTCTCTCTCTCTCTCTCTCTCTCTCTCTCTCTCTCTCTCTCTCTCTCTCATTGGCTATTACACTTGTTCAGTTATCTTAAGTCCCTTCGTTAGATACGATAGTCAACGGGTGAAGGAACAGTGAATTACATATTTAATGAGAAACAGAATTTAACGAAATCATCAACAGGGAGAAACGAAATATCTTCTACTTCTTCCTTCTTAACGTCTTCTTCTTCTTCTTCTTGTTCTTCTTCTTCATCATCTTTGTCTTATCCTCTTGAACTCGGAAGTCCGACCGAGACCTAGCGCGGGAGAGTTCCAATTAATGCGAAGATGTGAGTAAATAACTCTCGGTGGCCAAGGCTGTTTCTTCTGCCTCTCCGAAAGCAACATCCATCCCTCGCCGCGTGCAGCTTGCGTAAGGTCGGTGCACGCAACCATACTCGGTTACGACGGGCGGTAGTGATTCGGGTTTACGAGGTGTGACACTGGGAATCGGCTCCTCACTAGAGTAATTCCAGTGGTGTGGCCTCCCCCTTCACCCTGGAGAGAGAGAGAGAGAGAGAGAGAGAGAGAGAGAGAGAGAGAGAGAGAGAGAGAGAGAGAGAGAGAGAGAGAGAGAGAGATGAGAGAGTGGAGAGGGGAGAGAGAGAGTGAGAGGGGAGAGGAGGAGAAGAGAAAGAGAGAGAGATTGTGAGAGGAGACGAGAGAGAGAGGGGAGAGATTGAGAGTGAAAGAGTGAGCGTAAGGAGAAAGCGAGAGAGGAGAGAGGGAGAGAGAGAGAGAAAGAGAGAGGAGGAGAAAGAGAAAGGGAGAGAGAGGGGGGGGGGGAGAGAGAGAGGGAGAGAGAGAGAGAAGAGAGAGAGAGGAGAGAGAGAGAGAGAGGGAAGAGAGAGAGAGATGGGAGAGAGAGAAGAGAGTGAGAGAGAGAGGGTAGTGAGATGGAGAGGTCTAGAGAGTAGAGAGGGAGAGGAGGGAGAGAGAGAGACGGAGAGAGAGGAGTTGAGATGAGAGAGAGAGAGAGAGGAGAGGAGAGTCGAGAGTGTGAGAGGAGAGGGGGGGGTGGCGGAGAGAGAGAGAGGAAGGGGAGAGGAGAGAAGAGGAGAGGAAGAGGAGGAGAGGGGGAGAGAGAGGGGGGGGGGAGAGAGAGAGGAGAGGAGGAGGAGGCGAGGGAGAGAGAAGGAGGGAGAGAGAAGGAGAAAAGGAGGGAGGAGAGGGAAGAGGGAAAAGAGAGAGAGGGGGAGAGGGGGAGGGAGAGAGGGGAGAGAAGAGAGGGAAAAGAGGGGAGAGAGGGACGGAGGGGGGAGGAGAGGGGGGGGAAGAGGAGAGGGGGGGGGGGGAAAAGAGAGAGGAGGAGGGAGAGGGGAGGGAGGGGGGGAGAGAGGGACGGAGAGAGAGGGGAGAGAGAAGAGGAGAGGGAAGAGGAGGAGAGAGGGGAGAGAAAGGGGAGGAAAGAGGAGGGAGGGGAGGAGAGAGAGAGGGGAGGAGGGAGAGGAGTAGAAGAGAGAGGGGAGAGGAAGGAGGGGAGAGAGTAAGAGAGGAAGGAGAGAGAGGGGGAGAGAAAAGAGAGGAAAAGGGAGGGGGGAGAGAGAGAGGGAGGAGGAGGGAGAGAGAGAGGGAGGAGGAGAGAGAAGAAGAAGAGAGAGGAGGGGGAGGGGGGGGGGGAAAGGGGAGAGAGAGAGAGGAGGAGGGGAAAGGGGGGGGGAGAGGGGGGAGGAGAGAGAAGAGAGGGGGAGGGGGGGGGGGGGAAAAGAGGAAGGGGGGAAGGGAGGAGAGGGGGGAGGGGGGGGAAGGAGAGAGAGAAGGGGAAGAGGGGGGGGAGGGACGGGAGGGGGAGAGAAGAGGGAAAACGGAGGAGAGGAGGGGGAGGGAGGGGGGGAGGGAGGGGGGGGGGGGGAGGGGGGGAAAGAGAGGGAGAGAGGGGGGGAAAGGGAGAAGGGGGAGGGAGGAGAGCGAGGGAGGGAAGGGAGGGGAAAGAGGGGGGGAGAGAGGGGGAGAGAGGGGGGAGGGAGAGGAGGGGAGGGGAGGAGGAGAGAGAGGAGGGAGGAGAGAGAGGGGGGGAGGAGAGTGAGGAGAGAGAGAGGGAGAGGGAGGAGAGAGGGAGAAAAGAAGAAGGGGGAGAGAGGGAGGAAGGTTTGAAGGGAGGGGAGAGAGGTGAGAGGAGGGAGAGAGAGAGAGAGAGAAAGAGGGAGGAGGAAAAGGAGAGAGAAGAGGGAGGAGAGAGAAAAAAGAGGGGAGAGGAGAGAGAGGAGGGGAGAGAGAGAGAAAGGGAGAGGGAGAGAGAGAGGAGAGGAGAAAAGGAGGAAAAAAGGGAGGAGAGAGAAGGGGGGGGAAGGGGACGAGAGAGAGAGAGAGAGGGGGAGGGAGAGGAGGAGAAAGAGAAAAGAGGGAGGGAGAGGGAGAAGGAAAGAGAGGGTAAGAGAGGAGAGAGAGAAAGGGGAAAGAGAGAGAGAGAGGAGAGGAGGAGAAAGCGAGAGGAGAGAGAAGGAGAGAAGAGAAGGAAAAAAAAAAAAAAAGAGGGACCCGTAAAAAAAGCTTAGACACAAAGAAAGAAAAGAGAGTAGTGAGTGACAAGTCCATGCAAACAGCGAATTGACGAACCGACCAACCCCGTCCCCCAATGCTTCCCTTTGCATCCCCCCAGAAGCGATTGGGAAGAGAACCAAGCCACAAAACGGACCTTAAGTCCCATCGCGAGGTGTGTTTTCCCCGAGTCACGCGTGGTCACTGTTCACGGGGCGGGAGTAATGGACCAGTTCCCACTTTTAAGTTCACTTTCCCGATCCTTAAGCGCGACGAAGAGCCAGTGCTCCTGCGAGGTCACTTGACGTCACACACGCCGCTTCCCCCAAAGAGTTCTCATTCAATTTACATTAATCACGGTCTGCGTGGGAACTGGCGATGGCCGTCAAGGTTGGGCCGCGGAAATGCAGACGTTAGATTCAGGTTTTCTGTGCTGCAGCTTCTGTCTGTATTTCTGTCTGTCTGTGCCTATCTGTCTCTCTCTCTCTCTCTTTCTTTCTTTCTCACTCTCTCTCTCTCCCTATCCCTCCCTCTCCCTCCCCCTCCCTCCCCCTCCTTTCCCTTCCCTCCCCCTCCCCTCCCTTCCCTCCCCCTCCCCTCCCTCTCCCTATCCCTCCCCTTCCCCCTCCCTTCCTCTCCCTCCCTCCCCCTCCCTTCCTCCCCCTCCCTCCCCCTCCCTCCCCCTCCCTCTCGCGTGTGTGTCCAGCAAGTGGTGATCTGCTCTCGCGCCCAGGCCTCCCACCACCCTCCCCCCACCCCCTTCCTCCGCATCCCGCTTCCCTTCGCCGGACGCCGTTTTTGGCTCCTCCCTCCCTTCCCTTCGCCACTTTCTCCCACTCCGGAGTAGTTCATTTTCAGGGATTCTTTTTTCCTTGGTTTCTTCCTTGGTCGTGCTGCTCCCTTTTCCCTTCCTTACCCCCCCCCCCCCCCCCTGGAAGGTTGGGCGCGCGGGGGGGGTTTCCGCTCATGTTGCGGGCCCGATTGTCCCTCTTCGGTTTCTTCTTTTTTTCTTTTTTTCTTTTCGTCATTTTTTCCTTTTTCTTCTTCTTTTACTTCATCATCATCTTATTATTATTATAATTATTCTCCTCCTCCTTCTCTTTCTTATTCTTCTCATCGTCGTCGTCATCCTCATCATCCTCATTATCATCATCATCATCATCATCATCATCATCATCATTACCATTATCATTATCATTATCATCATCATTATCATCATCATCATCATCATCATCATTACCATTATCATCATCATCATCATCATCATTACCATTATCATTATCATCATCATCATCATCATCATCATCATCATCATTACCTTTATCATTATCATCATCATCATCATCATCATCATCATTACCATCATCATCATCATCATCATCATCATCATCATCATTTTGCTTTACTTGTAATATCCATTATTTTCATTGTCACTCATATCATACTATCTTCACACTCTGTTCCTTCAATTCTCTCCTCCGTCTCCCCCCCCCCCCCCACACTTCTTCAACCTCATTCATTCAACCGCACTTCTCTTCCTTTCGGTATTTCCGCCATAAATCAGAAAGAGAGAGAGAGAGAGAAAGAGAGAGAGAGGCGAGGAGAGAGGAGAAGAGAGGAGAGGCAGAGGGAGAGGAGAGGGAGGAAAGAGGGAGAGAGGGGAGGATGACGAGAGAGAGAGGGAGGAGCGAGAAATCGGGTTTGGATAGAGAGAAGAGAGCGGAGGAGAGAGAGAGGAGAGAGAAGAGAGAGAGGAGAGAGAGAGAGAGAGAGAGAGCGAGAGAGGAGGAGAGAGAGAGAGAGAGAGGGGAAGGGAGTGACTGAGTAGAGAGAGAGAGGAGAGGAAGAGAGAGAGAGAGAGAGGAGAGAGAGTGAGAGAGGTGGGAGCGAGAGAGAGAGAGGAGAGAGAGAGAATAGGAGAGGAGTGGAGAGCAGAAATAGAAGAGATGAAAAAGGAGGAAAGAGGATTTTGTGAGAAGGAGTGCGGAGAGGAGAAAGGAGAGGAGTAGGTGAGATGAGGAGTCTGAGGGAGAGGAAGAGGGGGAGAGAGAGAGGGAGAGGGAGAGAGAGGGAGAGAGAGATGAGATGTGGAAGAGAGAGAGCGCGTAGGAGAGAGAGAGAGAGAGAGAGAGGGAGAGAGGCGAGGAGGAGAGGGAGAGGAGAGGAGAGAAGAAGAGAGGAGAGTGAGGGGAGGGAGAGAGAGGAGTTAGAGTATCGTGAGAGAGAGTGAAGGGTGGAGACCCGTCTTGAGCGAGAGAGAAGAGATGCGATCGCTATGCGCGATAGATGTGATTAGAGGCGAGATGAGTCGCGCGAGACGGAATCCGCTTAGCGGGGGGTACCCTGCGACCACAGGCGGAGCGGGCGGGGTATGGAGAGGGGAGAGGAGAGCAAGAGAGTGGAGGAGAGCTGAGAGAGAGAGGTGAGAGCGAAGAGAGACGAGCGGGTAGAGCTGGTTTGGCGAGAGGAAGAGGCTCAGAGGGAGAGAGAGAGAGAGAGGAGTTAGAGAGAGCGAGAGAAGAAGAGAGAGATGGGAGAGAGAGAGAGGAAGAAGGGAAGAGATTGAGGAGAGGAGAGAGAGAGGAAGGAGAGATCGGAGAGAGAGGAAAAAAGGGGAGACAGCGAGTGAGGGAGAAAAAGACGCGAGGGGAGAAAAAAATTCATGAGGAGGGGCGGAGTGAGAGGAGGGAGCGAGGAAAAGACAGAAAAGAGAGAGTGAGAGAGAGAGAGAGAGACAGAGGAAGAGAGAGAGAAAAAAGGAGTAAGCCTCCCGATGAGAGAGGAGAGAGAGAGGAGAGAGTGAGAGAGAGAGATGGAGAGAAACCAGTAAGAGATGTGACACCATTCCCCTCAAGTGGTCATCAGTTCTAGAAAAAGGAGTCCGTCAGTCTCGTTTCGTCTTCGTCGTACGCGATCCGGGGAATGTATTGTCGGGGAATCACGAACGAGTGTGCGCTCCAGCATAGGACGTTGCGTTGACGAGGGGCTCGGCACGTGACTCAGGTGCCGCTCGTTAGTCACTGTTAGTCGGTTTTGTTTCTTTGTGCCTCTTCTTTCTTTTCTTCTTCTTCCTCTTTCTCCTCTTCCTTCTATTCTTCTTCTTCTTCTTCTTCATAATATTTCACTGTTTTTTTTTTTTCGTCTTCTAGGAAGGATTATGTATCTTATTTTTTTTTTTTTTAGACTTTTTCTTTCTCTTTCTACTGTCTTTTCTCTCTCTCTTTCTTTCTTTCTCTCTCTCTCTCTCTCTCTCTCTCTCTCTCTCTCTCTCTCTCTCTCTCTCTCTCTCTCTCTCTCTCTCTCTCTCTATCTATCTATCTATCTATCTCTTTCTCTCTCCCTCTCTCTTCATCAATACTTTTCAAAGTACATTTCCTAATCAAGTGAAAGAGACAAGTTGCACATGATGACCACTAGAGTGACAGGTCCTCTTAAAGAGCTTTCACTTGACCGGAAACTTTTGCGGACACCATAGCAGAGCACAACCAGCGCGCCGCGGGTCCTGTTGAGCCGCCATGAGCACGCCTTGCCCATCCACTGACGGAAATGAGCCCGGAAGGAACGCGAACATCACCGCATTGTTCTTCTCAAGAAAGCGCGTCTGTCTGATCTTATTGCTGCCTTGGTTTTGTTTCTAACGGGTTCTTGTTATGCGCGAGATAATGAAATGCGCGCTCCACGTCGCGGAGAGCGTACCGGCCAGAGAGGGAGTGTCCAGAGTATTGATTACGCCCCCGGCCACGTCCGGCTTACTTGCAAGCTTCATTAGGGGATGAAATAAATACATGAAACAAAAGACAATCGCATTCCTCTTGTTGTTTCCTGGATGGATGCGCTAGATGGATTGGCTCGGAATGAGGACGGAGAGACCGATGGGGGAAGGGAGGCTGGAGGAGGCATCACAGAGTCAGTTGGTGTCACATAAAAGTGATGTTTACTTTGGTGATTTTCCGCCTTGGCTGTCAGCTACGGCGGGAAGGTTGGGTGCCAGTGGACCGTGCCTTTGTCGAGAAAGTTCCTCGGTGCGATGGCACTTACGGTTGATATGTGAATGATACTCGTGTATAGGCTTTTTCATGTCACTCCTGGTAAAACTAGCAAATGAATGTGGCTGTCATTTGAATCCGAAGAGCATCTCTTACGTCGCGTGGTTAACAGATCTTCGGAAACGTCATCCCAAATAACAAAGATCAACGCGAGAGAAAATGTAGAGCATTCATCATGAAAATGCTGGTCATCGAGTCCCTGTTTGGG